>NC_066624.1:77734742-78034742 GCF_025201925.1 Gopherus flavomarginatus | reverse complement strand
CGGAGGAACTTGTGGATTTAAATGCGGAGGAGGCCTGGAATTACTTTAAGTAGCAGCTGCGGAAATTGTCGGAAGCCTGCATCCCAAGAAAGGGGAAAAAAACCATGGGCAGGAGCTGTAGGCCAAGATGGATGAGCAAGCAACTCAGAGAGGGGATTAGGAAAAAGCAGAAAGCTTACAGGGAGTGGAAGAAAGGCAGGATTAGCAAGGGAAGCTACCTTGGTGAGGTCAGAACATGTAGGGATAAAGTGAGGAAGGCTAAAAGCCGCATTGAACTGGACCTTGCAAAGGGAATCAAAACCAATAGTAAAAGGTTCTACAGCCACATAAATAAGAAGAAAACAAAGAAGGAAGAAGTGGGGCCACTATACACTGAGGATGGAATGGAGGTTAAGGATAACCTAGGCATGGTCCAATATCTAAATAAGTACTTTGCCTCAGTTTTTAATAAGACTAGTGAGGAGTTTAGCGATGATGGAGGGATGATAAACGGGAATGTGGATATGGAGGTGGATATTACCGCAACTGAGGTAGAGGCCAAACATGAACAGCTTAATGGGACAAAATCGGAGGGCCTGGACAATCTCCATCCGAGGATATTAAAGGAACTGGCGCATGAAATTGCGAGCGCGTTAGCAAGAATTTTTAAGCAATCGATAAACTCGGGGGTTGTGCCGTATGACTGGAGGATTGCTAAGGTAGTTCCTATTTTTAAGAAAGGGAATAAAAGTGATCCGGGTAATTATAGGCCTGTTAGATTGATGTCCGTAGTATGTAAGGTCTTGGAAAAAAATTTAAGGGAGAAAGTAGTTAAGGACATAGAGGTCAATGGTAATTGGGACAAATTGCAACATGGATTTACTAAAGGTAGTTCGTGCCAAACCAATCTGATCTCCTTCTTTGAGAAGGTGACGGATTACTTAGATAAAGGAAATGCGGTAGATCTAATTTACCTCGATTTCAGTAAGGCCTTTGACACGGTTCCACATGGGGAACTGTTAGTTAAATTGGAAAAGATGGGGATGAATATGAAAGTTGTAAGGTGGATAAGGAATTGGTTAAAGGGGACACTCCAGCGGGTCGTATTGAAGGGTGAACTGTCAGGCTAGAAGGAGGTCACTAGTGGAGTCCCTCAAGGATCGGTTTTGGGACCGATCTTATTTAACCTTTTTATTACTGACCTTGGCACAAAGAGCGGGAATGTGCTAATAAAGTTTGCGGATGACACAAAGCTGGGGGGTATTGCTAACACGGAGAAGGACAGGGATACTATTCAGGAAGATCTGGACCACCTTGTAAACTGGAGTAATAGTAATAGGATGAAATACAATAGTGAAAAGTGCAAGGTCATGCACTTAGGGATTAATAATAAGAATTTTAGATATACGTTGGGGACACATCAGTTGGAAGCGACAGAGGAGGAGAAGGACCTTGGGGTATTGGTTGATAGCAGGATGACTATGAGCTGCCAATGTGATACAGCTGTTAAAAAAGCAAATGCGATTTTAGGATGCATCAGGCGAGGTATTTCCAGCAAGGATAAGGAGGTGTTAGTACTGTTATATAAGGCGCTGGTGAGACCCCATCTGGAATATTGTGTGCAGTTCTGGCGTCCCATGTTCAAGAAGGATGAATTCAAACTGGAACAGGTCCAGAGACGGGCTACTAGGATGATCCGAGGAATGGAAAACCTGCCTTATGAAAGGAGACTCAAAGAGCTTGGCTTGTTTAGCCTGGCCAAAAGAAGGCTGCGGGGGGATATGCTTGCTCTATATAAATATATCAGGGGGGTTAATGTTAGGGAGGGAGAGGAATTATTTAAGTTTAGTACTAATGTAGGCACGAGGACGAATGGGTACAAACTGGATATTAGGAAGTTTAGACTTGAAATTAGACGAAGGTTTCTAACCATTAGGAGAGTGAAGTTCTGGAACAGCCTTCCGAGGGAAGTAGTGGGGGCAAAAGACTTATCTGGCTTTAAGACTAAGCTTGATAAGTATATGGAGGGGATGTTATGATGGGATAGTTTAATTTGGGCAATTGATCTTGGATTATCACCAGATAAGTCCGCTCAGTGGTCTGCGGGGAGATGTTGGATGGGATGGGAACTGAGTTACTGCAGAGAATTCCTTCTTGGGTGCTGGCTGGTGAGTCTTGCCCACATGCTCAGGGTTTAGCTGATCGCCATATTTGGAGTCGGGAAGGAATTTTCCTCCAGGGCGGATTGGCAGGGGCCCTGGAGGTTTTTCGCCTTCACCTGCAGCGTGGGACATGAGTCGCTTGCTGGTGGATTCTCTGCAGCTTGAGGTCTTCAAACCAATTTTGAGGATTTCAACAACTCAGTCCTGGGTTAGGGGTTGTTATAAAAGTGGATGGGTAGGGTTCTGTGGCCTGCCTTGTGCAGGAAGTCAGACTAGATTATCATATTGGTCCCTTCTGACCTATGAGTCTATGAGTCTATAAGATATTACATGGAAAGACAAATACGGTGGTGACAACTACGTCTGTCAAAAAGTTGAAGATATTTCTACCCAGATTTGAGGAGACATTGGAGTGTGTTGAGCACTTCAAATACCTGGGTAGCTTGACCACAAAGGATGCTGAACATCACTCAGAGGTCTGACATAAAATTGAAGTCGCTCCTGCTGCCCTAGTGACACGCAGCCACATTTGGAGAAGCAAATGTATTACCATGAAGTGCAAAATGAAATTACTGCAGTCTCTTGTCTTCAGCATCTCACTTTATGCATTTGACACATCAACACTAAGGAGCCAGAACATTAAGAGGCTTTCTGCCTTATTATTGGAATACTGCAGATGATTGCTGAGCATTAGCTATACCTCTCACACAACTAATGAGGAGGTGATCGCCCAAATTTACTGCATAACTGGAGTGATACTGGGTAGCATCAAGATGATCAGACAAAGAAAATTTGAGTTGTGGGACATATGGATGGGCCAGATACATTTTGCAGGGATTGGTGCCAGGTGCGAGGGGCAGAGGGCACTCGCGGCAAGTTGGTTTGACGAGGTGGTTGACTAGATGAGATGCAGCATGGCACACTTCTGTGTGAAGACTGCAAAATGAGGAGGAAGATTGCTGGCCAGTGACTCCTGTGTGTTGTGTTTACTGTTCATTGTGATGTAACTCTGTGGTTGCTTTGAACTGTGTAAGAACATATGTATGTGAGTAACTCTAAGGGGGACTAATGATCCATAAATGGTTTCAGTTTGTGTAAAAGAGCTAACATTTACACATCATTTCTGTATTTGGCCCTGTGAGTCCAAACAAATAAACCTAAGTAGGCCTAAGGAAGTGAAGTCCTGGTGAGTCTGTTAGTGTAACATCCCCATTAAGGGGACTAGAAGAAAGCGCAAGATCCACCAACACAGAATCCTTTTAGGTTCACTTAGGCTCAAACAGGAACTTCCTTTCCACCAACTGGGGGCATTGATAATGTCTCCACTTGTTACAGAATTGTTATATGCTTATTAACTATATTCTCTCTTATTTATAGGCTCTTTTCTCCATAAGTAACCCCCATTCTGAGATTGTTTTGGTGGCAAGAATAGAAAAGGTGCTCATGGGAAATATTGCCAGCAGTGCTGAACCTTACATTAAGAATCCAGACTCTAATAAGGTAACGCAATATAAACATAAATTGCCTCTTTGATTGTTCATGTAAATGTGAGTGTTCCTGTTGGTGGAAAACACTGCACACTATATTTGCAAGGTTTACCAGTTTATGGATGCTTAATTGTACAAACTCACTTAGGATCTGCTCCAATTGAAGTCAGTAGCGATATTCCTGTTGACTTCAGCGGAAGTAAGATGAATCTCTTAAACATGTAATGCAGGAATAACCTTAATATAGTAGATGTAGTTTGCATCAGGACATCTGGCAGTAGAACTGAGTTGGTAAACCTGTATTATAGATGAAGGATCGTGTGATTATAATCTATGAATCCATTTGTTATGTATTACTTGTGCTGGTGTTACTCTAGCGGAGTGAAATTCACTGCCCCCAGCCCCATACAAAGCATAAGTAACTACCCTTTGAGGCGGGAATTAGTTGGGTGTTTGGGTCCAGCCATCCACACACTCCAATCTAAAGGGAGTCAACATGACTACGTTGCCAATGCTGCAATGGGCTAAAATGACGACTGCTTCCATTATAAAGTGATTTTAGGACACCGGATCCTAGCTAGTCTCCCACTACAGTCCCAAGTAGGCAGGTGTACAGCCTACTTCCATGGTGCACGTGCAGAGGCTTCTTGGTGTATGTCTACACTGCATCTGAGAGGTCAGTTGGCACCAAACCTCTAAAAATAGCAGTGTGGACATTATGGTCCTGGCATACCTCCCTGCTGTAATATAGACATACTCTGTGTGGCCAGTTCACACTTGCCCTTCCTTCTCACAAGGGTTTAAGAAGGGCTCTGTATGCCAAGGAGACGTTCACCCACTCTGATATGTTGACTCTACATAATGATTAGGACATGAGTGTGTTGCACAGAGTGCCACAGCAGATTTGAGTCCCCACTTTATAGGTTTCAGAAAATTTAATTTCAATGAACTGGGGGAGAGGGATTGAAATTGTAAATGCCTAAAGGTACCTGCCATTGTATATGTTTTCCTGACATGTTTTTTTTAAACTATTTCAGCAAAAAAATTTCCTCTGTTGGTCTGCCTGTACAATTTTAAACTCTATGGTTGATCCGCGACTTGAATTTACATGCTCTCAAAGTGCTTTTCAGACACTGAAGGGCTAAATTCTGCCTTGACTTCGGCACCATGAAACCCCATTGATTTTAGTGGGATTGCACAAATTATAAAGCATGGCAGAATCCAGGTTGACATCTGCTGGCTGCACTAGAATATCCCAGCTCTGAGACCCAGAAGTTAGTTAATTTAAACAAGAGCGCTTCCATTTGGTTAATTTAAACAAGAGCGCTCTGGTACCATGGAAAGGATTAATTTGCAGGAAGAACATGTAGTATTTCCACTTCTTCCCTTTCCCAGTGGCTTCCACCAGAGGGAAGGGAAGACTAAATTTCTTCAAGGGCTGCATGATAGACCCCCCCAGCGGAGGTTGCTCAGATGATGTACTCATATGATGCATCCCTGGTTACCCAGTTCTCACCTCCTCCCATGCCCAGTGCCACCCCTTGCGGACCTCCATCAGAGTGCAACTTTTCCCTAGTAAACTTCTCCTGTGATGATGCTCCACCACGCTGGTCTGATTTTGTTAACCCTTCAGATAAACACCGCCTAAATTGCATTTCCGATATGCATAAGGCACCTTTGTTTCAACTTGCAATAAGCCTGTTTTCTAAGAACAAAAACTGCGATGACAGTACTAATGGTATTTATTTTTCTTTACCTAGTGTGCTCAAAAAGTGTTAAAATCCAACAAACAGTTCTGCAGCAAGCTGGGGAAATACCGTATGCCATTTGCTTGGTCAGTGAGGTATGTATTGATTATTTTTATATAACATTTCTAACAACATCTTAGAGCTCACCCTGCTCTTGGATTCATGTACTTTTATTATGAGCCACATTTTCAGCTTCAAACTAATACTTTCTACTTCATCCATGCCCTGGCTGACCCTGGTGGCTTTAATCAATTCTGTTTTGTCCCATTTCCCTTTATTTACATAAATGAATTACAGTCACTTTCCCATTAAATATCAATGTGGTAGCATCTATCACTCATACACATGCTGAAGTTGCTAGAAAGCATCGAGAAAAATGTCAATTTATGACAATAATGCAGGAGCAGCCCCACTCTGAGCAATTTTGTGCTAAATATTCGAAGAGAGGTTTGAAAGTTAAAATTCTTTCAGGAGACTTTTGCAAAGCTAATTCTTCTCTGAAATGGGAATTGAATTCCTGCTATAGGAGCCTAAATACAGATTTAAGAGCCTATATGTAGGCACCCAAGATTGGAACTGTGGTCCTATGATTACACCTGTGGAGTTTTGAGAAACATTGGCCAAAGAACTGGGGGTTGCGCAGGCTCCCAGTAGCCCCAATGCCTATGCCTTGCTGGTGGTAGAGGGGAAGAATGCCCTGGAAGCACTTGCGTTGTTAGCATTCTCAGTAGGCATTAGAAAGCTGCAAGTTTATTTAGTTTATCTTTGCAGTAATGATTAATGACAACAATGTGTTTATTGTTGTGTTCCCTCTCTGGTAACCCTCACCCCATGACCTCTGCCTCTTCTCCTGGTTGCTTCCTGACCCTTTTCTTTCTATAGTACATCTGTGCATTCTACTCTCTCTCACTTCCACATCTCTTCTTTGGGACTTCTCCCTGCTTTCTTTGTTGCCTTCTCCTCTTCCCAGGTGTCATGGGGGCATGCTGGTCCTGGAGTACCTCCTTGCTGGACAAGTGTGGCACTGCAGATGTTCTCTGTCTGTTTCCTTCTCCAACATGCTTCTCCTCCGCTTTCCACAGGCCTGTGCTGGAGATGTTGCTTAGCCCCCCAGCCAAGTCACAAACAAAACTTAACCCTTTCTAGGGTAATAAAAGTCCAATTGAAATTTCCCAACAAACAAAAAGGTTCTTTTGCCCTTCAGCAGCTTCTCTTCAGCCCATCCTCTGGGCCCTGTTCTTAGCCCCTTTCTGGGCTTTAAGAGTCTTTCTGTCCCTGGGTTAGAGCACTCAGTACCCAAGCTGACTCCCTGACAGTACCATTCCCAGTGCCTTTCTAGGATCTGCTCCCAGAGGTAGGGCTGGCCACATCTCCCCTTAAAGGGCCGGTCACCTTGTGACACCTGGACTCCTGCCTTCTACCTTGGTTTTCTCCCTTCCTGTATTGTTCTCCCTCGCCTCCGTCTCTATTTTTCTTTGATTCCTTTCTTCCTCCTTTTCTGTTTTGGTCTCTCCTCCTCAACTTTGTCCTACTTCTCAGTTTTTCGCTGCCCAGAGAGCACTGCTCAGTGGGGTCCAGTAGCACCTCAACCACTGCTCCTCATTGTGTTTGTAGTATATGCACCAAGTGGGGAATGGAACCTTGGTCAAAGGAGCAAGGTCTGTTAGAGGTAGAAGCACTTTTCTTCTATAACTCCTGCCCTGCTGCTGTGTTTCAGAAATGGCGGGACACTAAATGGAGGCAGTACAGAAGCAGTTGGGGAGCAGCAGCAGCCCCCCATACACACACTTGACAGCTTTCTAGTTGAGGGACTGTCGACGATAATCAGGGGTAGTTGTAATGCACATGATGGGTATGGAATTGGTGTACTCCTATCTGACTTGGAGCTGTGGAGCACCAAGAGGGCACTGTTGCCACCTCCAGGGCAGATGGAGGTGGTGACTCTATAATTATAGAGGTATGGAGGGAGGCAGAAGAACAACAAAGCAGAGCTATTAGAAGCACTCATTTATATTTTTATTGGCAGATAGTTTGGTTGATCTCCAATAAAGTAAGGAGAGGGGTTTACTTGTTCAAGGAAAAGGAAGATAATTTGTTTGCTGTACTGTACCCAGTTCAAGGATGCACATCAATATTTATCAGCTTTATATAGCTAAAGGACCATTCATCAAAATTACATGAACGGTTGTCCGTTGGTTTGGCAGAACAATTTCAGCATATAAGGGAAGGTACAATGGAACTATATGCAGGCTAGGAGCCAAACCTAGGTGTTTTTTTTATTAACTCTCTCCTGCCTAGATCATTCCTGCTGCTGTTCCACTAGTGTGGCAGGAGAAGAAAGTGACGTTTCTTTGCACAGGGACTACTCACTGCAGGCATGGGGAGGGGCAGAGGCAGAGCTGGCTGGTCACAGGGGGGAACATGTGCAGGGACTGCATTGCTCCAATGCATTGGATAGCTTGAGAAGTATGGTGCCTCGATCAAGAACTCCCACCAGAACAACACTACTCTGCAATAACCCCATTGTGGGCCAGAACCTAGCAGACATGATCGAGCCCTTCATCAGCATCCCTAAACCCTCACTCCCATCGAGCTAAGGGATGTGAAATCTCTTGGCACCTTTCTGGATCAGGTAGTTAATTTGCAGACTCAGGAGAGGGGCTTAAGTGCCTCAGGATCCTCAGCCACAAACCCTCTCCTGGAATTAGGCATCTAAGTCAGGTCAGCCACTTAGGTAGTCCATGCCCTAGCAACCAAAAGCATGTCTCACTGCTGCTAATGCTCGATATCTCTCCTGTGTTCTCTCTGTGTTTCCCTTTGCCCCCAGATGTCTTTTGATCAATAAGGCAGTCTGCTGCCCCTCCACCTATTGGTTGCCTGCCTCTGGCCCTCCTTATGAGGGGGCTGGCAGCTCACAGGTGTTAGGCATGGTCTGACCACACCTACAGGAACAGGACCCACAGGTGAGATAGGTGCTCCCCTGCTTAACTTGAGAACCCTACTGTAGGGCTTCCAAGTCTTTGGTTTGTTTTAAAGTTCCAAGCTGCTCATTAGCTGTGGGATAACATCCGCACTTAGGTGGTTTTCCAAATGCTAACCTGGGGAAACTTAGGTACCTACAGGACTTAGGTACCTACGGGACTTAGGTGGTAGCTGAAAGCTGCTTTGAAAATGTCAGTGGTGCCTAAATGATGGAGTTAAGTGTCTAAAGAGGGAGATAGGCATCTAAATACCTTTAAGGATCTGGACCTGAGTCACATTCAGCCTGCCCTCACTGAGTGTTTTTATCAATGAAGAATCTCAATACAGTTTCTAATCTTGGTCTACTCCAGGAATGACAGTGCTCTGGCCATCTCACTTTGTAGTCTCGAAACTACAGACTTCTTTTCCACTGTGAAATATGCTGTGGTCTAATTATTGGCTCTTCTTAAACTTCTCAATGATTAATGAGAAAATGGCAGATGACACAGTGTAGCAGAAACACATTAGTCCAAGTTCACTACATTCATAAACACATTGACAGCACTGGTGTTATGCCAGGGATGAATCTGATTCATTAGGTCACGTTCTGCTCGCATTTATGCCAGTATAAATCCAGAGTAAATCTGTTAGCATACTCTAGCCTCACAGTGGTATAAGAACAATGAAGTGTAACAAACACTGATATAACAAAGAATTTGATCCAGTAAAATCTATTTCTAATTTTGTAGCTTGAAAATAGATATTTCCACAAGAGAAACATCACACCACACAAAGTGTTTTAACTATGATAAATTGCAAAAATCTTGGGTTGAAAATGTATTTTCCGCTTATTTATTTTCTGGCATTAACTGTGCTCCCACTATATTGTGGAAATTTTCCCTTTTGAGTTATTATAATTTAAAGCAATTACAGATGGCCACAGTGTGATTTTTACATATGCATCCACTCATCCAAAATATGACAATTGCATATGTGTTATGTTGTCATTTGTGCAAATGGAACTCTGATTACTTCATGTAATAACAGAATTGTGCACACCCTTCAGGTTGCTGACTCAGGTTTGTGCCAGGATTTCTCTCTGGCATTGGTCTCATTAGGTGCACTGTAGATTTTTGCAGGTGACTGTAATTACACTATGCATTAGAATTACAGTGTGATACATCAGCCTTCCATTCTCATATTCCTACCAAACCTGCCAAGATTTGTAGATGTATGTCTGGTCTCTATTTAATAGATGTGAGGAAACTTTACTCACTCCGATTAATTTTTGCTTCCAACCCCTCTACCTACACAGATTTCTTATATGAGATCCCATAGTGTGAATCTCTTAACACCTTGCAAGGTTTGGGACCAGATTCTCAGCTGGTATAAACTGGCATAGCTGCTCTGAAACTAATGAAACTATGCTGACTTATACCAGTTGAGGAGCTGGTCCTGTATCTCTGACCACACAGGTGAGCCATCCCTCCACAATAAGAACAGGAGTACTTGTGGCACCTTAGAGACTAATTAATTTATTTGAGCATAAGCTTTCATGGGCTACTGCCCACTTGATCAGATGGAACTGATGCATGCCTGGAGCAGACCATGAAAGCTTATGCTCAAATAAATTTGTTAGTCTCTAAGGTGCCACAAGTACTCCTGTTCATTTTGCGGATACAGACTAACACGGCTGTTGCTCTGAAACCTGTCATCCCTCCACAGTATCTTAGCCAGCCCTTAAGAAATGGCAAACCAAGTTTAATATTCAATTATGACCTTTCTGCAGATATTTTAACCTGCAGAACCAGTCTAATTACAATGTAATAGCTAATGAAATCCATACTAAAAAATTATATAGAAATGTTTAAAAAGTTAACAAAGGATCTCATTATTTATTAAATGCTATTGATTTTCAGAGTATTTTGTATAGAACAATATTAAAGTTTTAATTCATTTTTAGTTATCTAGGACTTTTCCATAAAGGAGACTTCTAGTACACAAGCAATGATCAGTAGAGAGTCAATAAATTATTATTCAGATGCTAAATTCCTGAATTTTATGAGAGTTTTATGATCCATCCCTTTCTTTGAGTTAACTCAAATTTTATTGAATGTCAGCTGTCATTCTGAAATACCTTTAGATTACTTTCTATGATTAGGGACTCTCGCACTCGCAAATGTGCCTCATAAAATAAATCTATCTAGCAAAGTTTAAGACTGAAGTTAGTTAACTAGAGCTGTAATATACATAATGCTTGCTCCAAAAGCAATTCTTCAGCTTTTATTAAGCCCTTATAACCGAGATACCAGTATGATCTGGAAAGCAAAAAACCACATAACTCTCTTCTCAATGTATATACATAAGCCCCATTATAACTTGTCTAAAGGTGACCAAATTTTCTAACTGCACACACAAAATATGAATAGTAGCAAAATAGGCTGTAAAGAGGTTTATTGCAAGTGCGTGATTGCTGATGTAAGAATCTATTTGCATACACAGTTGCCTATTTTGTTCATTCACATGGGTAGTTTTCATGCAGTTGAGGTGTTTAGTGATCACATAGGGCTTGCACGAAATCTGCTTTATTCTGTGTTTGGTTACAACTGGCTGTGCATAACAATGAGAGTTTCTCAATACCCTGAAACTCTGTCTAAAGGTGCAACATCTAATTCCACAACAGTTACCTGTTTATATCGATATATTTATATTTTGTTTGAACTATTTACATGCCTTTTCTTTTTAATCTGCAGTGAAAGTCCATCAGTATGTTTGGACTGACATCTTCTTACTCTTCTAGCCTGGATGCTTTTTAAGGCCCCAGTTGCTAGAACAGTGGCTCTCAACCTTTCCAGACTTCTGTACCCCTTTCAGGAGTCTGATTTGTCTTGTGTACCCCAGGTTTCACCTCACTTAAAAACTACTTGCTTACAAAATCAGACCTAAAAATACAAAGATGTGCTTACTTTCTCATTTTTACCATATAATTATAAAATAAATCAATTGGAATAAAAATATTGTACTTACATTTCAGTGTATAGTATATAGAGCAGTATAAACAAGTCATTGTCTTTTAGTTTGTACTGACTTTGCTCGTGCTTTTTCTGTAGCCTGTTATAAAACTAGGCAAATAGCTAGATGAGTTGATGTACCTCCAGAAGACCTCTGTGTGTCCCCAGGGGTACGTGTACCCTGGTTGAGAACCACTGTGCTAGAGTAACTGAATGCATGGGGAACAGAAAGAGAGGAATCTTCCCCCAGCCCACAGTGACTCTGCAGGCACTCGACAAATTCTAGTGGCACATGGAGGCTACTTATTGGCTATTTTGTACATCTCTCCTGATAATCCGGAGACCCAAGGCTTTGGAGCATATAAACAATGCTAAAAGCATTTGATAAAATAGAGTTAGGTTAGTTCCCTGTAGTTATGGAGAGATTTAATGTTGGTCCCTCTACCACATCTACATGAGTTATGACATTGTACGTTTGTCCTTATCAGTAGAATCTTCTCCTCGGAGTTTACTTTGTTATTTGGTATCTAGCAATATTTCCTACTGACATCAATTCTCTTTTCACTGGCAGTATAACAGAGATGTAAATTAGGGAAGAAAAAAGACTGGCTACATGGTTTGTGGAGTAGCCCTTGTGTCAAAAGCATTTTACTTTTCTTAAGCAATTTTTTTTCATGATACAGTTGAAGCCAATGTTCTTTGATTACACAGGTGCTATAATATCCAATCCAGCCAGAGTGTTTGAACCTTTGGGCAATTCAAAGGACACTGGAATGTCTTAGGGTATGGCTACACTTGAAACTTCAAAGCGCTGCCGCAGCAGTGCTGCCACGGCAGCGCTTTGAAGTGCGAGTGTGGTCGCAGTGCCAGTGCTGGGAGAGAGCTCTCCCAGCACCGCACGTACTCCACATCCTGATGGGGTTTAGCTTGCAGCGCTGGGAGCCATGCTTGCAGCGCTGGGAGCCATGCTCCCAGCGCTGCGGCACTGTTTACACTGGTGCTTTACAGCACTGTATCTTGCAGCGCTCGCGGGGGCGGTGTTTTTTCACACCCCTGAGCGAGAAAGTTGCAGCGCTGTAAAGCACCAGTGTAGCCAAGGCCTTAATTAAATCCTGAAAGTGGCAGTGAGCAGAAGTGGAAATACCTGTGAATGATTTCCTGTGCGATCAAAAGCTCATATGTATTTTTCTTAATTATAATATGATATCCCTTTTTCCATTTAATTTCCATTGTTTCTAGCTAGCATTTTAAAATTGGTTATTGTTTATATAACTCAAAGTGTAGTTAGAATTCTTCAAACATGTATTGAAACAAGTTACATCAGTTTCAATCTACCCTTGTGATTCTGGAGAGGTGCAAAGCAGATTTAATGGGCTGGAAAATCTGGCTCAAGGTCTCTGCCCCAAAGAAGTTACTTTCTGAGTCCCTACTCCTGCAAAATCTTACAGACATGCTTGTTTTATCATAAGCAGAGCCAATGGCTGAGAGCTGAAGCTTTACAAATTCAGAGGGGAAATAATGTGCAGTGTGCTTTTTCGGTTTGGGTGGTTGGTTGTTTGCTTGTTTGTTTTTACAGTCAAGACAATTAACCATTGGAGCTATATACCTTGGGGTGTGATGAATTCCCTATCACTTATTCTTTAAAAGCAAGATTGGATGTCTTTCTAAAAGATATGCACTAGCTCAGCCAAAAGTTATAGGCTTGATATATGAATGACTTGGTGAAATTCGTTGGTCCATCTTTTGCATGTGGTCAAAATAAATTATCAGAATGGTCCCTGTGAATCTGTGAACTTTGTGCACTGTGAGTAATCTTATTGAAGTCAGTAGAACTATTCACATTGCATAAAATTAAATGTATGTCTAAATCTTTGCAGGACTGGGGCCTACATACATAAATAAATTGTGTCCCTTTGGAACACACAAGTATGATTCAACTATATCCCCTAGCAGGAACTAAGAATAGCATGTTTGCTTTGAAGTATATGCCATGGAGAGCAATTTTAACTATCTATTCCCTTTGACATTTGCACAGGAATTCATACTATGTCATCAGTGATGAACAATTATGTGTGAATTGAAAATTCTCAAGTAATATGACTAAGCACGCCTGGCTGTCATCAAAGATATGTTGTTTTTTCTCTTTGTAGACCAGTGTTTAAGGATAATCAGGGAAATGTTGACAGAGACTCCCGATTTTCACCTTTGTTCAGGCAAGAAAGTAGCAAGATTTCAACTGAAGATTTGATTAAATTAATAGCAGAATACAGAAGGTAAGGAATGGGTCTGAGGTCAGCTTGGGAGGGGCCTAAGATTATAATGCTATTTTCATCAGTGTTCTTGTTCGCTTTGGCGAGTGTGCCAAAATAGCCATATTGAATGCATGTTTTTCACATTAGTCCATTATCTGCCGAGCTTTCCAGGATAATTGGAAAGGCATTTGACATTAGTACACATTATTAGAACTAAAAGATAGTGATTCATGGAATAAGTGTCCATTAGGGAAAGTGCAGGTGGAGGAACAAGCAAGAACACACTGTGAGAAAAGGAGAAATATACATGAAAATGAAAATAACCCTTTAATGTCTCTCCCATCCCTTCCTATTGTTTATAATTGGGAACTCCATGGCAACCCGTATAGTGGATATTGGGAGCATCTATTTTCTCAAACGATTGCCAGTATGTGAATTATGAAATGGTCATTTGGCTGGTTCTCCTCTCACGCAAGTGTAAATCAGAATTAATTCCACTGAAGTCGATATATTCGCACCAGTGTGGGTGACAAGAGAATCAGGCCCAGAATATCTTCCTGTTGCCTCACGTCCCAAAAACAAGCCACAAAAAGCACATTAATTTGATAAAACGTCACAATTCCATTTATAGGAAATTCTTTTAGGACTTGATCCAGTGCTGATTGAAGTCAATGGAAGGACTCCCATTGTCTTCAGTAGGCTTTGGATCAGGTCCTTAATCCTCATAGTTGTGATTATATGGCAATACATTCACTGACATCCCCAGTAAGCTAAAGTGTTGGCCATAGATGCATTAATCAGCTTGTCTGAAGCATCTCCTTTTTTAGAGAAGAGCAAGACCACTTTGGCATCCTCAGGGCATCCATGCAGACACAATGCCTGTGCCTCTGTCCCTTTTCAATATGTCTGCTGCAGGAGCCAGAATGCCCTAAGCTTCCCACAAGTGAATGTTCTCAGAATTCCCATTAAAGGGAGGCATGTTTCAAATTGTAGAGCAGTAAGCTAATTGAAAAGCAGTAAGTTAATGCTGATGAGGTCTTCACTAATTCACATGCAAAAGTCCATGGGTCCTTCATGACTCTCTTCCATATGACTCCTTCCTTTCCCATGAATCCCTCTCCCCACAAAATTCCCAAGGAAGTACTTCCAAAGAGAAGGCAGGAATGAAGCAACACTTCTCACTTCTGCACTCCTGGGTTTGGATCTGCTGGAGTCCAGTCACCCTTGGCTGAGGAGACGGTAGGGAGAATATGGGCTGAGGGTTTTGTGGGAGCATATGAAACTATTTTGCAAGTAGGAATTAGTAGGAAGTAAGATTTTCTATTAATCAAAGTGTTATTTTGATTTCATATCTATTAACCCATTTTAATTTTATTAGGAAAGTAATGCACTTGTTTTTCTTACACAGTTTGGTAGCTCTGTTAAATATGGTTTACCTTTCGCTATTTCGTGATTTAAATGACTGGTGATATTTCATTTCATATTGCTCTCTTAATTCAGAAATTGCATCCCCTCTTGCATTCTCTACACCAGCTTCCTAAAATGTTTTCATTTCTGTCATTGCAGAGCAGAGAAGATTAGCAAAATACAGACCATACCTGGCAACCTAGACATTGCAGTAAATTGTTTCCCTTTGGAACACCCAAGTATGATTCAATTTTATAATTATTCCGGGTTTATAAAATTTAATGTGAGCCTTTAAAATTAATTGTTGCTTTGTCACAGTTCTGGAAGACAGGAAAGAAGGAACTGTAATTTTTAGTTTTTAATTATTTTGGGGGATTGTTTTGATTCTTTTTTAACCAATGCATGTTAAACTCTTCTTCATCTTTTTCTATGCCTTGAAGTAACCTATTTTATATTGTAGAAAGAGCATGTGTTCATTTGATGAGTCACAGCCTGTGCATGTGAAGGGGCCTGATTCAAAGTGCACTGACGTAAATTGAAAGACTCTAATTGACTTTCGTGGATTTTGGATCAGCCCCTGTAGGAAGTGTTGTTGTTGCAGTTATGCTGAATCTCCAAACCCAAATTTATTTCATTTGTTCTCTTTCTACTTCAAGGGCCACCTCCCTCCGTGGCCCACTCTTGAAAAAAGCTCAGTACCTACCAAAATGGTTTGGCTGACTTAGTTTTCTTTTTCTGAGTTTTTTGTTTCTATTGGGGCATTTTGGATGTTTTTACCTTTTTTTCCTCGCTTTTTAAGGCTAAATTTAAACTCAAAACACTATTGAAATTAAAGATCCATATCTTTTGATTTTGTTTTCCCAAACAAAACTATTCATCAAGTTTGACATGAATTTAGCTAATAAATTCGGACCCTGAAAAATGCAATTCAGTGAAAAAACAATTTGTTAAAAATATTTGCCAAGCTTTAGTGAGGAATGAAATTAGCAACCAGTCATTCTGTTATGATACAGTCACTAGAACACCAGACTAGCTGAGGCATAATAAGGCAACCCAGTAGGGAGGTAAGATTCTTAAAGGATGTGTAAAGCACTTCTCTCTAATTATATATGTTTTAATTTATACTTAGCATTTTATATTTGCATCAATTTTGAGAAATTTTCACATAAAGTTTAACTACAAAATAATTTCACAAAAATGTCAAAGGTATTTTTTTTAATAAAATTAAGGAAAAGTTGCCCATTTTGTTGCAAATATCACTCTAGGCAAAACGCCCTCTTTCACACAGGTTTCTGTGATTTGTTGTTGCCTAACTCCATATTCACTTTTGATATTGGGTTTTTCAAAGTGCATGTGGAAGTTATTTTTTCCCCAGGGGTACTCTACCTCTGCTCTGCCCCAAGGCCTGCCCCAACTCTGCCCCCTCCCTCGAGGCTCCACCCCCACTCTGCCTCTTCTCACCCTCTGCTCCAACTCCTCCCCTGAGGCTCCCACTCGCCACTCACAGCTCTCCACCCTCCCCTGAGCACCTCCCCCAGCCACCAAACAACTGATCATTGGTACCACCGAACGCTGTGGCTGCTGAGCATCCACTATTTTTTTTTCTCCGTGGGTGCTTTAGCTCCAGAGCACCCCCAGCATCAGTGCCTATGAATGTCATTGAAAGTCTGTGGGAGCTGGCAATATCCAATTATCCTCCTTTTATTCTTATCTTATATATGGCTTGTTTCAATCAGAAATATACCTATCACTGCTGCTAGCCCAGTGGGGCTAATCATTTGGAGCCAGTAGAGCAATAATGTATCCTGTTCTCCAGAGCAGAGTGCCTGGACTCTGTCCAGCCAAGTGCTCATGGAAAAATTACTGGACTCTACTATGCAGGCCAAGACATCCTATCCTGGGATCAGAGTCTTCCAGGATGATGAAATATTAGTAATTTGGGAAAGAACCCTCAAAAGCCCGAGTGTGACCATTGAATTTTTCATTGGCTGATGGATAGATTCTTGGGTTCAGCTAAAGTGACCAACTTCATGGAGCTAATGAGAATAAATCAGATAAAGAGCCACTTATGGTAGCCATTGGCCCATATTGGCTGGTCAGTACTAAGGGAATATAATTCAGCTATTCACCTTCGACACTACTAGTATTGATTAGGAGGTAAAAAACAAAGGTTTCCATGAATGGTATTTTCTAGCTTATTTCAGGAACACACCTGACAGCTATGAATGAAAATGACTGGGAGCAAGCATGAGAAATTGGCTGGAGGAAAGGCTGAACCCTTCAAGTTTGTTAAAAAGAAAATATAATAACTGATCAGAGAAACAGCCTTCACATCTTGCTGTTACTCAGTAGTCCCATAGAAGTTTTATTCCAGCCTGATGGTGGCATGACTTCTCATTGTGGAGGTTCTGAAGGGAGCAAGGCAGAGAGTTAGAATGTAAAAGAGGCAGGGAGAGCTTGCTTTCATGATCTGACTACCTCTTGGTTAGCTCTAGAGTTTGCAGGGTTGAACCTCAAGTTGCTTTTCTTTGGAAAAGAAATCAGTGTCTCTGTCCTCTTCGGACTTGTGCAGTTCAGACAGCCATGAATATTTCCCTACTGAGATGGAGCTTGTTGCTGATTTAGTAGCATACATTGGAATACCAATGTGTGCTTTTCTGACATCTCAGTGACAGCAGACTTACGTTCATCATCTGTCTCTTGAACTGAATTCAGATACTCTGATTCTCTGATGTATTAAATCTAGTTCTAAGTAATGTATCTCTTGATTTCATTGGCTGCCCTTTAGATAGCAGATGAACTTTAAAAAGTAAATGAAAAAATGGGCTAAATAGAGATGTTAATTCCATTAGAAACAATCTATTTTAATGACACTTCCATTGCATTTAGAGCTATAACTTTGCTGAAATTATGAGTTGGAATGACAGTACTATGCTTTGTCTTGGATACTGTATATTCAAAGGTTATTCAGTGCTGTATTTAACTTAAATGTAAATCAGTGCAATTACTATTGATTTACACTGGTGTAAAAGGGGATAGACTTTGGCCCTTTGTGTGTCAATATTGGATATTACATGCTACATACTTATTATTAGTGTATTTATAAAATGACAATTTCATTTTCTGATTGTTTTTTATTTTATTTTTTTGAAGATTGTGTGACATCATCTTTTATACCGATCAAGCCATTTTATAATACAGAGGAGCATCAACCTACGGTGGAAGTGGAGGAATTTATACAAGAATCAACAAAATATTCCCGACCTTATAGAGTGTATAAGAACCAAATATACATCTATCCAAAACATCTCAAGTACGATAGCCAAAAATGCTTCAGCAAGGTACTGTAAGCAACAATTTAGGGGTCTGATTTCACCACCCTTAAATCAGATTGAGTTGTCCCTTAATCCATGAGTGGTCTCACTTAAATCAGTAGAACTACTTGTCATAGCTAAAGGGAGGCAAAATAGGATCCTAAATTACTGAACTAACTTAATTCTTTATGGAGCCTTTAAGCACAGTAAGAATTTCCTGGAAGTGATTTTACAGATTAAAGGAACTTTTCATGCTGTGAAGACATTTCAAAGAGGATGTACAACAGTATTTGCTTTTGGGGCATTATTCTAGGGAAATGTTATATTTTAATATAAATATGTATACAGATGATCCTCTCTTAAATGAACCTTGAGAGCTATATGCATATTCATACTGATTGAATATGAATTAAACTCAAGACAGGGCTAAACACTGATCCCTTTATGCTCTACCTTTGCACAATGCATTTGCAGCCTAGTTTGGTGCCTGCAAGTTCTCCTTTTTACACATTTATTTCCAGTAAGTTTTGGGGGGAGCTGCAAGTATTTAAGATATGACTTATCATCCATAGTGTTCTCCAGATTTTAAGTAGAACCTGTTATATTTCACACATCTTAGTTTGTATGTATTTTGATGTGCTAACAATTTCTATTTACACTTTTAATGCATCACTGTTGCAGGCACGGAACATAACAGTGTGTATTGAAGTTAAAAGTTCAGATGAAGAAGGAGCCAAACCAATGAAGGTGAGCAAAGACAAAGTATAATGTGTCAAAAGAGGTTTCATATGAAACCCAGCAATTGAAAGTATTCTAATCAGGACCATTTAAAGTGTGACTATTGTAATATATTCTTTTAAGTTTCCATAACAATCCTTTTTAATACCAATTATTAACTCTATCAGCTGGAAGTGTCAACCTTGCTAATTCAATGATTAGGCAAAAAAAAACTTGCAAAAGATGGCTACTTTCAAGAAAAGGGCACTGCCATCATATACAGTATGTTTTGAATTAAAATGTCACACTGTGCCTATACTATACCTGGAAACAGTCTTAGGAAAACAATACAGTGTTTTCAATATAGGCGGCATAGGACACAGATTTTGTATGTATGTATGTATGTATGTATGTATCGTCTTAGCACTTGGGAGCACCAGTCATGAAAATTAGGGTGTAGATATCTAATTGTGGATTCAAGTGCCTAGGTCTAAATCTGAAAATCCAGGCCTTATTTATCATCATGATGAGCTACTTAAAATTAAAGGGTGGGATTTTCAAAAGCGCCTAAGTGACAAAGGAGCATAACTGCCACTGAAAATCCTCCCCTAGACATAATAGATTAGATACAATAGAACTAGGGTGACCAGACAGCAAGTGTGAAAAATCGGGACAGGGGTGGGGGGTAATAGGAGCCTATATAAGACGAAGCCTCAAATATCGGGACTGTCCCTATAAAATGGGGACATCTGGTCACCCTAAATAGAACAGCCCAATTTGTTGTTTTACATATTTGTCACATGCTCTTCCTTTCATTTTAAGCAAAGTACTGGTAGATATGGTCTGTTGAGCCTGAACCTGCAGTCCTGATGCAAGCAGAACTTCTGATTGATTTGGTGGTTTTGCCTCTGCAAAGGCTGCAGGGCTAGTTCTACTATCCTTATGTTTGTGTGTAACCCACTGGTAGGTGTGTGTTACAAGTCCCCATCTGTGATGGAAATGAGTTGGTTCAGCCCCCAGCTACAGAGCTGTAGCAACTCTGACTTTTCACTCTGGAGGTCCCCTGTTCAGCCTTCAGCATATCAGCCAAGCTGGTGGTCGTCACATCTGCATGGCTCACTTAATGAACAGCAACACGTAGATTGTGCATGTTGAGGTATGATGCATTAAAATGGCATTAAAAAACTAAGATTATCTATGTTAGATTTCCAAACTAATTTTGTGGTATACAGAGTTGTTCAATGAATACGGTGCAAAAGCGGGAGAACCTGCATCTCAGTTTTCCCATACATAAAATAAGAATCATAGAGGCTAGAATTAGAAAGGACCTATTAAATACCCTGGTCCTGCCAATGCAGGGAGTTATTGTTGTGCCTAGAGACCCCAAGACCCCTAGAGCTTTGGAGTTGAATTGTGTTGGATGAGTGCATATAAAGGAAAGACATTTTTGTAAACCCCTTTTGAGCTATGGCTATATTAGTATTATCAGCATTTCTTGACAACTGAACTGAAGTATTATATTTTAACAGTGTATTTATGGGAAGCCTGGCGGACCATTATTTACCACAGCAGCCTACACAGCAGTGCTACATCATTCACAGAATCCTGATTTCTACGATGAGGTCAGTCCATTCTTCACTGACTAGATAATATGCATTTAATTAAAGGCATAGAAATGAAAAAAAAAAGTCACCTACCTGCTATAAATGTCATATATCCAGGTGAGTGTGCATTTCATTAGATAGAAAGATTTTTACTCACTGAAATAAGTGCACAGCATGAAATAAAATCTCACCATTTCTCAGAACACATCATAATGATCAGTCTTTCTGTAAAGTCTTTTGTGTGCAGACTTAGTAATGATCAGTCTTGCTCTCTAATGTGTTTGCCTGTATCAAAGGCCATGATCTAACTTTAGCTCTGTTTAACGTTTTCATTACAATATTTTTTAGAGGTGAAATTCATACATGATGTCCAGACCCAGCTCAAGGCCATTCATACCATTTAAACAATGCATTGGAGTATTTTTGTGGATCCAGTGGCCTGAACACACCACATGGCTTCATCACACATGAAGTGGCTGTGGCTCCCCACAAGCACAGCAACAGTTTTGCAGGATGTAATGCAGTCCACACCCTCAATTGGTGGGGGATAGTAGTAGCTGCCTCAACTCCTTTGCCTGCAAATGGACACTTCACCAACGTAAAGCCTGATTCCTCAGGCTTTATGCAGGTGAATTGAATTTCACCCTAACCAATCCAGAGTGCTCCATAGCCTTGAGTTGGTTGTTAGTGTGCTGTCAAAAACACTAAGGATTGTTGCTCTTCTAGACTTTGCACTTATGGTTTCAATGTATACTAATACTGGTAATACTGCAGACAGCAGGGTCAGTAATCATACAGCATTTTCCAAACAATTGGCTTAGTCCTGTGCTCTTAATTGGCAAAAGTTTCCATTAATTTCAGTGAAATTTAGCCTGAGTAAAGAGCACAGGTCAGGCCCAATGGATAGAATTCCTCCAAATACAGAGTATCCACTGAAGTTCCACGTTAAGAGCTTAAGGGGGCCTGATTTTCAGAGATTCTGAGCACCTACTGACTTCAACTGGAGTTGAGGGTGCTCAGCACTTCTGAAAATCTGGTCCCAATTGGTTCAGAGGGCCTTATGCAAGCCCTCCATATTACAGTGAGTTTTTTTCCAACATGAATGAAGTATTGAGTTCAGACTTCACCATCTAACAGAAATTGATTTGGGTAGGCCAACTGCACAGTATTGACCCTGACAATAACACATTTAGTACAGTATCTAAAAGACTCTAGTGCAGCATCTGAAGAAATTGTTTTAAGCTGCATGTTTAAATGCTCATTTCACTGCTATGTTTATAATATATGCTCTTTCCCCCCTTAACCTGATATAACATCAGAAATACGTCCCGACCCAATTCCTAACTTTTACCTTAACTGCAGGATTAGTTTAGGTACAGCATTACTTCATAACTACTGTGCATAAGGGCTCTTGTCCATTAGTCAGCACCATAACACTTTTCAGTGTATTTTTCCCATGTCTTTCAATAGATAAATAACAGCCCACCTTGACTTTGTACAGATTAGAGAATAATGGATTAGTTTTTCTTATTGTGGCTTATGGGATGTATGACTCATCTGAGATCATAAATAAAAGTTTTTATTTTCACATCAACCCTTGTTCACCTTCAGTCTTTATTATAAAATGAGTTATGATGACATATCATTAGTATTTTTAACTTAAAGGATATTCAGGCTGACTCACTCTCCTGCTAAAGGAGGAGTGATAGAGAAAGAAAGAATGGTGACTCCTAGGTAGGGTCAGTGTTGAGTCTGATGTTGTAGGGATGATTGGTTCTAAGCCGCCTGTTTGAACAGGGTTCTTCAGTTTTCAATTCTGTGCCATTTCATTAGAAACACAACTATTCACTCAAAGGAAAGAGAAGAAAAACCAGTTTAAGTGGGAGTAATAAATGGTGCCTCTCAATGATTTCTTTAAAAGAACAGCTGTTACACCACTAAAAAGAGCAACACACAAAGAATCAATTGCCAGTCAAAAGGCCAGCTTTAATTAGAGATATATAGAAAGAGAGATTTATCCTTTAGAGCCCATCTGTTACTCCTGGTTGATTCCCTTTAAACTAAAGAGAGGTGTAACCTTTTACATTTCAGGTGAAAATTGAGCTTCCCACTCAACTCCATAAGAAACACCACATTCTGTTTTCATTTTATCATGTCACCTGTGACATAAATGCAAAAGCTAATGCCAAAAAGAAAGAGGCTCTGGAAACACCAGGTACCTGCAGTAGAATTACTTTCAAATAATTCCTTGCTAATGCTTGTCTGCATTATATTTATAGTGATATATGTTCATCTCAGGATTTCAGAATTTCTGTTTATGGCTATTATTTACTGTTATCCTGTGAACCAAAGATCTTATACTCATAAATGTCATATTGATTTGCTCTTGTGTACAGTTGGATATGCTTGGCTTCCTTTACTGAAAGATGCCCAGTTAGCTTCTCAAGAACATAACATTCCAGTGACAACCAGTTTGCCTCCCAGTTACTTAAGCCTTCAAGATCCTGCAAGTGGAAAGGTATTAAGTAATATTTATATATTATTCAAAAGGAATAGAGAGATTGAAGTATGCGTGATTAAAATGATAGGGCCAGCTTATCATTTATGCCTTGCTGGCAATGTAAAGGAGCCATTGTGTAAACGATAAACTGGACCATACTGCTTAGTGTGTTCATATATATAGCATTCAATTTTTAAGTTAATATGTGTACCAACAGATCGGGGGCAAATTATGCCTCTTCCAGTGGTGTGGGAAAAGGAGGTATCCCACCTGACTGGAAATGCATGTATAAATCATAGAATCATAGACTATTAGGGTTGGAAGGGACCTCAGGAGGTCATCTAGTCCAACCCCCTGCTCCAAGCAGGACCAATCCCCAGATTTTTACCCCAGTTCCCTTAATGGCCCCCTCAGGGATTGAACTCACAACCCTGGGTTTAGTAGGCCAATGCTCAAACCCCTGAGCTATCTTCCCAGCTGCTCAAGGGAGAATGGTGAAAAGTGATTTTTTTTTATACAGTTTTAGCTGGGGTCCCTATAAAGTCTGACTAGCACAAGTCCCATGATCCTTGGCATAGTGCCCAGAATTCCCCACCGACCCTTGAGCTGTGCCCAGTTAAGAATCCTCAACAGGAGAGTTAAGGGCAGTTTCCTCTCCCTTTGTACTAACTGAGCAATGCAGAGAGAGTTGAGTAGGCCTCTGGATCTAGTCTGTTGCTTTGTGGCATTGACAGGATAGTGGGGGAACTCCCATTGTGACTGAGACTTGAATATTTAAAATAGTACAGTATCCTCTGCAGCAAAAAGTGATGCAGAACTGAACAGTGTTGACATGTTTGTACTCTTATGGTGTTTGCAAGTGTGGAAATAAGAAGAAAATATTTTTTACTGCAGAGTGGAAGTGACATTAAGTGGGTAGACAGTGGGAAGCTGCTTTTCAAAGTGTCTTCATTTGTTGTATCGACTGTAAATACTCAGGTAAGTTTGCATTTTCTCTCAGATATCTTTACCTCCTAATCAGAAGTGTGTGCTAGAAAAAACCTGACAAATGATCTTAATGTATCTTAAATCTTGTATGAATCTGTTCATCTAACATTAAAGATAATCTGAACGTAGGACGGCTAAGGAGAGAGGAGTGATAATTACCCCTTTTAAGGAAATAAGAGGCATTATTTTGGATGATACAGGAGGATGTAACTAGAAATTTAAAAACATCCTGATGTTGAGATCTGGTAGATTAGGGGAAAAACCCATTGTTCAGGACATTTAAAACAAGACTGGACAAAGCACTAGGAAATACACTCTCTGCTGGTAAATGAATGGACTATGTGGTCTAATCCTTGTTGGGCTTTTCCATATCTGATTCCTTTTATTCTGTGATGCTTTGTGCTGTATAGTGTGAAGTTCCTGGATTCTTACCACCATAACCAATTCATTGAGATGGTTAGCAAATATTTGAATTGCAGTCCATGCTAAAATAGATACTAACTTTAGCATATGTTTACCATTTTAGGATCCATATCTGAATACCTTTTTCCAGCAGTGCCAAAAAAGAGAAATGGATCTCTCCCAGCCTCTTACCTCAAGCTTTGTCATGTCCTGTAAGGTAAAATAATTTAAAAGTGTTACAAGCTGATGTAGGTAAATAAATTTTAAGGGCCAAATTCTAGTTCTCTTTGAATTTGCCTCCCAAGTGAGCCCATGGCCTGCTTATGTTTCTAAATTGCCATAGGTTGGATTGTGTCCCAAGACACAGATCACCATAAAGGAGGGCATGTTGCTGTGCTGCTCCAGGATCAATGCAGAGAAGGAATTGGGGCTTGGAGAGCCGTAGTTATCTTGCTGCTCCCCTCTTGCTCCAGAGAGTAATTGTTTTTTTCCATGCCCACTTCTTCCCCTCCCCTTCCTGCATGAGAGCTGGGGGTAAGAAATAGGCATGCAGTGCCACGTACCCCTGCATGCCTGGACCAAAGATACAAGTAGCCCTCATACGGGGGATCTTACTCCTGTTTGCATTCTTGTATGAATGCTCACTCCTACAACGAATTCTTAATCCATTTGGCAGTGGGCAAATCACATGGGCCCACCCTAAAATATGTCATTTGGAGTGGAGCAGGAAGGAGCTAGAATACTGAAGGGCAAGTTACGGAAGATATTAACTTCCTTGGTGATCGTCTAAATCTAATAGCAGTTTCTACTTTTAGAGATTAAAGTGAAGAGTATTTTTCCCCCATTGCTCTATTTTCACAATTAAGCTGATTTTATTAAGCTGCTTAGTAAAAGATAATTTTTCTGTAACTTTCCAATAGTTGTGACATTTCTCTGGACAACTATTTAAAGATGTTCTTTTTTTTTTTTTTAATGTGTATGGATGTTTCTGAAAGTGAGATTTGTTTTTGTTGTTGTTTTTTATATGTAGTAACCATTGGTCCTGATTGAATTTAAAAATTGTGACTATTTTCATGAATAAAAGCATTAGGTTCAGTTTTCTCTGTTATATCAATTGTGTATATTCAGATAGCTACTAGGTATTGGGGGAAATGTTTGTGAATACCCAAAAGGTGCACAAATTTTAGCATGCGTGATTACACAGCCAGAAAAGTATGTTAGAAGTGAACTGTTCATTATTTGCTGCTTTTTGTCTGCCTCTTTAATATATTTTAATCATCCAATCAGGAAACAGAAATAAAATCACGAGAGCTAAGTGACCAATCGCACAACATAAATAGATAACAAATATTCAGAGTGAACAATTCATGAACAAACAATAAGCAGAAAAAATTTGACAAACTTTCAGCTTTTATTTACGAATCACAAATGCATTTGCAGAACATCAGAGAGCTAAATCCATAACAATATTATTTTTAATGAATAACTCAATTAGCTCTATCAGTTAAGATAATGGAGTGCCATTATCGAGTCAGTCTAGAGTGTAACACTGTTTTTAATAAGTGTGATTTTTGACTTGGTCACAAATATTTTATCCAAAATGAAACACAGCATATGAGGTCTCAACCCAGTATAATTTTTTCTCAAAAATTTAGGGGAAAAAATCTTTAAAAGTAAGAACTTCAGTCCTTCACAATTGGTAGCTATTTTCTACTTTTTCATTGAAAAAAAAAAAAAAGGCAGACAGTAGTTTCTACTTTATAATCACAGAATAATCAGAAGATATAAAATCCCAAGAATAAAAATTCAGGGAACAAATTCATACTTCAAAAAATATCTTGACATGGAGCATGATTCTCCACTGTTTTACCCTGATTTAATTCCACTTACTTCTCTGCAATTACCAGATGGTGAAACCAGTATAATGGAATGGAAATTCAGACCCTGGTGGATTGTGGTTTATGTCCGTAATCTATCATTATTCTGCCTTGTGTCTGATACAGAATTTACTGAAAATTGAGAAGATCCATGTAATTATGAATTTTCTTCCTGTGATCCTGAATCAACTCTTTTGGATTCTGGTACAAAACGACGTGGATGAGGTTACCACTGCTGTGACGAGGTATCCAAAAAATGGTTTTATATATTAGAATTAGGGCCAAATTCAATCCAGAGTGTGACTGTTGACATGAGTCTAGTTGTGAACCAGGGCTGAACTTGGTGTTTAGATTTTAATAGAAGATGAGCTCATTATTCTAAAATGTCTGACTCCTAGATCTAACATAGAGCTTTGCAAGTAAGTCAAGCAACTTAGTGTAGGATGTGACATCACATAATTGACATCACCCACATAATTTAATGTTCCTATGCAGACATTGCTTTCACTACTGTTTCAAATCAGTTGGCAGCCAACAGGTAAAGAGGGGGTTTGCTATAAAATGTATAATTCTCTGAGGTGCTGAGCCCTTCTGGAATGGTGCTTAGTGTCCTCAATTCCCTCTGACTTCCTTGTGGGTTGAGGCTGCTGAGCATCTCAAAGAAAGAGGTCACTACCTTGTAGGATTAAGTTTATAAATAGATGAGTCCGGTCCAGTGGCAGAGTTAGAGTTAGTGAGGCCCTGTGCTCAGCTTCATTTGGGGGGGCCCTCCTTGGGACCCAGCCAAGAAAAAGAACATTATTATCTCTCCCCCAGCCCCCATTTTTCATTCTTTTTTTCTTCATCCTCCTCCTATAGGTAATAGGAAGTAAATGAAAATAAAGTGCGGTACCTTGATTGTTTTTGTAGACTAACTTATTTTTTCACAGACCACTTCAAAATGTTTGTACCATTAGATAACTATTGTAAAGCGCTTTTGATGTGTGTGTGGGGGGGGGGTGCAGGAGTCAGGGTGGACAGGGAGATGGGGATGTGCTGAGTGCAGAGGACAGGGGGTTCGGGGTGTGGAGGGGGAGAGGGTGTGGGGAGGTTGCAGGAGTCAGGGAGGGCAGGGGGCTGTGGGGTTGTGAGGTGGGTGCAGGAATCAGGGCTGGGGGTGGAGGGTCTGGGAGGGAGTTATGGTGCAGGAGTAGGCTGGGGATTCAGGTACAGGGTCTGGCCAGGAGTTCGGATGCAGGAGGGGGTTCAGGGTTGGGGCAGGAGGTTGGGGTGTGGAGCACTTACCTGGGGCAGCTCCCATTTGGTGCAAAGAATGCAGGTAGGAATGGGAGGAGGGTGCAGGAGCTCCCATTTTGTGCGAGAGGTGGGGGTGGAGATGTAGGGAGTGCAGGAGTCAGGGCATGGGGTGTAGGGGGCTGGGTAGGTGTTGGTGCAGGAGTCAGGGAGGACAGGGGGCTGGGGATATGTGAGGGTGGTGCAGAAGTCAGGGCAGGGGGCTAGGGGTGTGGGCCGGGGTCATGGGGGTGTTCCCAACCCCCTGCCCTCAGTGGCTCACGGCAGGGGCGGGAGGGCGGTATGTGTAGGGGGAGTGTGAGGGCCCCACCTTTGCTCTGCCCTGCTCCGATTCCACTCCCTTCCCCAAGGTCCCACCTCGCCTCTTCCCCACCTCCTCCCCTGAGCAAGCTGCAGCCGTGCTCCTCTCCCTCCCTCCTGGAGCCACCTAAGCGCTGGCAAATAGCTGTTTGGTGGCAGGGGAAGTGCTGGGAGGGAGGGGGAGGGACGGGAAAGCAACACACTCGGGGGAGGAGATGGGGAGGGGGAGCTTGGCTGCTGGTGGGGTTGGAGACTGCAGCAGGAGCCCCAGGAGCCGGCAGGACCAAACTGCCCTGTGTTTTACTGTAAATTTGCCTTTGGTCAGGTCACTCCGTTTTGGACAGTTTGCAGTGAAAACATTTATGCTGTAACAATGAACAACAGGGAAGGCATTATCCAAGTAATTAACAGTCAGCTGGAGAGACTTACCAAGGGTCTGTGACCTCCAGGAATGTCCTACTAAAATATTCGTTTAAAATAAAATATTTATTTCTATTATTTACCATGAAATTGATGGGGGGTGGGAAAGAATAATTTCCAATGGATGGGCTGAAAAAGAAAAGTTGTACTGCATAGAGTTCTCTTTGTTGGCTTTTCCCCAGCCATTAAAGGCCTGAGTAGTAACCAGAAGACAAACACAGCTCAATCCTCAACAGTCCCATTGGGTTTATTAGTGTTGTTAATGTATTTTGTGTGTTCACTGAAGCTGGTTTGCTGTGTTTAACTGTTGAAGGGTGATTCATTGTAAGACTTCAGACTCCTGATGCGTGATTCCTCAAGTTGACTTTAATGGCAACTTAGGGGATGTTATAAACGGATAGCTAAGGGTTAATGTCTCTTTCACCTGAAAAAAAAGTATCCTGAAACACCTGACCAGAGGACCAATCAGGAAACCAGACTTTTTTCAGCTCTGGGTGGAGGGAAGTTTGTGTCTGAGTTCTTTGTCTTCTGCTTGAATCTCTCTCAGCTAGAGAAGGATTTTTCTATTTCCTGCTTTCTAATCTTCTGTTTCCAAGTTGTGAGTACAAAAATGGTTTGTTGTTTTGTATTTACATGTCTATAGTTGCTGGAGTGCTTTAAATTGTATTCTTTTTGAATAAGGCTGTTTATTCATATTTCTTTTAAGCAATTGACCCTGTATTTGTCACCTTAATACAGAGAGACCATTTGTATGTATTTTTCTTTCTTTTTTATATAAAGCTTTCTTTTAAGACCTGTTGGAGTTTTTTCTTTAGTGAGGAACTCCAGGGAATTGAGTCTGCAGCTCACCAGGGAATTGGTGGGAGGAAGAAGTCAGGGGAGACCTGTGTGTGTTAGATGTACTAGCCTGACTTTGCATTCCCTCTGGGTGAAGAGGGAAGTGCTTTTGTTTCCAGGACTGGAATTAGAGAGGGTGGACTCCCTCTGCTTAGATTCACGGAGGTTGCTTCTGTGTATCTCTCCAGGAGCACCTGGAGGGGGGAAGGGAAAATATTTATTTCCCTTTGTTGTGAGACTCAAGGGATTTGGGTCTTGGGGTCCCCAAGGAAGGTATTTGGGGGGACCAGAGTGCCCCAAAACACTCTAATTTTTTGGGTGGTGGCAGCAGTACCAGGTCCAAGCTGGTAACTAAGCTTGGAGGTTTTCATGCTAACCCCCATATTTTGGACGCTAAGGTCCAAATCTGGGACTAGGTTTTGACATGAGCGGCAGCGTTGGGAAAGATAGAATCCAGAAGCCAGTAGGAATATTATATTTTTCTTTTCTCTGCTAGGGGCTTTTTAGCAGAGAGAAACAGTTTGGTTTTAAAAGGGAACCAGAGAGAATATTTTTTTCTCTGCTCTCTCTGGCAGCTGTGGCTTGCATATTAAGCAAGCAACCATTAAGAGACTGTTAAGGGTCTTTTGTCACACAATAGCACTCCCATTAGGAGGCAAATACGAGCA
The DNA here is from genome assembly GCF_025201925.1 of Gopherus flavomarginatus. NCBI lineage: Eukaryota > Metazoa > Chordata > Testudines > Testudinidae > Gopherus > Gopherus flavomarginatus. The sequence continues at coordinate 78,004,816 of NC_066624.1, read as the reverse complement.
CTATATACATGCAAATAAAGTGGTTTTTCTGGTTTACTTTACATTTGAAAAAATTAGCTAGGAAGAAAGGGAAAAAGGCACTGTTGCTAGGCAGACCCCAGGAGGCAACAGAGCCTGCAGTTCAGAAGATAAACACCGGAGGGCACCCCAACACAAGAAAACAGGAACCTTGCCTACCAAAACAAAAATGGAGGCCGAAGAACAAATCAAAGAAGCTGAACACAGGCGAGAACTGGAAAAAAGACTACAAGAGATGGAGCTGAGAGAAAGAGAAAGAGAGGCAGCCTACAAAAGAGAGCAAGCAGCCAAAGATGCAGACCACCAAAAACAGCTGGAACTCCAGAGGGAAGCCCACCGACAGGCCATGGAATTAGAAAAGGCTAAGCAAAACACAGCCAACCCTAACAACCCTGCGCCAATAATTGTTCCACAGCACAGGAAATTTCCCACCTACAAGGCAGGTGATGACACCGAGGCCTTCTTAGAAAATTTTGAAAGAGCCTGTCTTGGGTACCACATCCCTGAAGACCAGTACATGGTAGAATTGAGGCCACAGCTCAGTGGACCTTTAGCAGAGGTGGCAGCTGAAATGCCTAAGCAGCAAATGAACGACTATAAACTTTTTCAAACCAAGGCCAGATACAGAATGAGGATAACCCCGGATCATGCCCGTCGGCGTTTCAGAACCCAAAAGTGGAAACCAGATGTGTCATTTCCCAAACACGCCTACTACGTTGGGAAAAATTATGAGGCCTGGATATCAGGACACAATGTTAAAACCTTGGAAGAACTGCACCTCCTCATACAAATGGAGCAGTTCTTGGATGGTGTTCCTGAGGACATAACACGGTACATACAAGATGGAAAACCCAAAAATCTCGCTGAGGCGGGGGAGATTGGAGCCAGATGGATGGAAGTGGCAGAAAGAAAGAAAGCTACTGTCAAGGGGAACGAATACCCCAGGGGGCACACCGACCATAAACCCTACAACCGAGGACAGCCAAAGACCCCACATACAACCCAAGTAAAGCCACAGACGCCCTATTCTTCCACCTCACCAGTCTCCAGTAACTCACCTCGGCCCAGTGATCCATCAGATGGAAAATGCTTGGTTTTCAGGCTGAGTACTTCCATGAATAGAAAAGTATGTCTGGAATGAGTTTAGCAGTGTCATTCCCCTGGCTGGCAGAGACTGAGCTCATCCTAGTGGTGATGTACTCAGTCTCCAAGAGAAGGATGTCAAACCTTTTCCTATGACCCCTAGCTGCCCAATTAATTAACACTAATGCCAATTGGCTTTGTCCCAAGCCAGAGTTAGTGTTAGTTGGGGTGGCTGGAAAACACAATAGTGAAACAGTGGGGTTAGAAACTGGATGGGCAGCCTTTTTTTATGCTCCAATACTTGGCTATCCACCCACCTGGTAGAATATGGCTTCTCAGTGTTTACCTCCTTGTCTGTGTACAGACTTTGTAACAACATTGCTGATGTCAACAGCAACGTGCACAGCTGTGCACTGCCAAAACGCTGGGCGTGCCTTTCATTGTTTTGCATGGTGTCAAGTATCAGAGGGGAAGCCGTGTTAGTCTGGATCTGTAAAAGCAGCAAATTAAGGATAAATGGACACAAATCAGATATTAGGAATGGCAATATACAAAAACCTGTAGGAGAACACTTCAACCTCCCTGGCCACACTATAGCAGATCTTAAGGTGGCCATCCTGCAGCAAAAAACCTTCAGGACCAGACTTCAAAGAGAAACTGCTGAGCTTCAGTTCATCTGCAAATTTGACACCATCAGCTCAGGATTAAACAAAGACTGTGAATGGCTTGTGACTGGATTACAAAACCAGTTTCTCCTTCCTTGGTTTTCACACCTCAACTGCTAGAACAAGGCCTCATCCTCCCTGATTGAACTACCTCATTATCTCTAGCTTGCCTGCATATATATACGTGCCCCTGGAAATTTCCACTACATGCATCTGACGAAGTGGGTATTCACCCACGAAAGCTCATGCTCCAAAACGTCCCTTAGTCTATAAGGTGCCACAGGATTCTTTGCTGCTTTTTCATTGTTTTGCCACTGTACATGTGTGCACATTGTATTTTGTTTTGAATAGCTTGAAGTAGCTTGCATTGAACAAATTAAAAGCTTGAAAAGCAGAACAAGAAGTCAAAATTGTTCATGATTGTGAAAAAACACTTTCTTTATATTTTGTCTTGGTTACTGACTTGCCTTGGTCCCCAGTCATGCAGTCATTACTCCGTCTTTACTCTGCCAAAATTTCCATTGATATCTGAATAGTAGAGGAGTAAGGACTGAATGACTGGAACCTTGGTGAATTATGTGGTCATTTATTTATTTTTCAAAAGGCCCTAATCACAATAATAAGAAATGAGAAATAGTTTGCAAAACAAAATTTAATAAAATAGAAGCTTTTGTGGCTTATATAGCAGGAGAGCACAGAAAGCATCTAAAAAAACAAACTCAGCAATTATTATACTGATACATGGGTTGGTTTATCAGAATAAGAATCCATTATCGTGATACTGATTAACATATATACCAAGTACTTTTGAGTTTGGAGTATGGTCCACTAGATCTTCACGTTCGAGAACTGCTGCACTAACGGATTTTTTTTTTCATTCTTGCCACATGAAAACGAGCCATTTATTTTTACATTTTACTGAATAAATAAAGCGAATCCTGCCTTAACTGCTAACTCAAAGAAACAGGGTAGCTAACAGGGATTGTCTTCTAATAAAGATGGAGCAGAATTATGTTCAGTACCTTTGTGAATTCTGTGGGGTGATGTCTTAAAAACAGGGAACTCTCAAAAAATATGGTTTCTGGTGCAAGTTTAATTGCGTACAGAGAAGGTACCTCGTTGGAACCTCTGGCAAAATGACTCACCTGCCTTTGCAGGGTTTTTGCACTGTAGTCCTGCCAGCCAGGCCCACCAGTGATTCCTTTTGCATTGTGACCCGGCCCTCCAGCCTGCTCACCTTCGGTCTGACTCTTTTTGCAATAAAACAGGATTTTCACCCATTAGTCCCAGGGCCTCACACTGGGCCTGGTCCAGGCCCCGTAGTCCTTCTGGCCTCTTGTGTTTGGGGCCTTCCGGCTAATCTTCAGTGAGGCTGTAGAGCAGCAGTTCTGAAACTGTGGGTCGGGACCTCAAAGTGGATCGCAAAAATGGGGTCGCCAGAGCCAGCATTGGACTTGCTGGAACTCAGGGCTGAAGCTGAAGCCTGAGCTCCACCCCCACCCAGGACAGCAGGGCTTGGGCTGCGGCCTCCTTTCCCACAACCCGGGTGGCAGGGCTCGTGTTTTGACCGCCTCTTAGGGTTGCCAAGCCTCCCGGTTTTGCTGGGAGTCTCCCGGAATTGGGCTCTATCTCCCAGAGGCTGCTGAAGCCAAATCGGGAGATGTTAGGCCGCTAAAAGTCCAGCGGCACAGCAGAGCTAAGACAGGCTCCCTGCCTGCCCTGGCCCCATGCTGTTCCCGGAAGTGGCCAGCACATCCCTGCAGCCTCTGGAGTGGAGCCAGGGGTTTCCATGTGCTGCCTGCGCCGCTGACTCCGCAGCTCCCACTGTCTGGAAACTGCGGCTAATGGGGGCTGAGGGGCATTGCTTGCAGGCATGGGCTGCGTGTGGAGCCCCCTGCTTTCCCTGCCCCCCAGGGGCCGCAGAGATGTGCCAGCCACTTCCAGGAATGGCACGTGGAGGGAGAAGTGCATGGAGCCCCTTGGCCCCGCTCAGCTCAGGTGGCTCCCAGTTGGCAGCACAGTGGGGCTGAGGCAGGCTCCGTCACTGCAGCTCCCATTGGCCACAGTTCCCAGCCAATAGGAGCCGCAGAGTCAGTGCTCAGGGCACAGGCAGTGTGCAGAGATCCCTCTCTCTGCACACTGCAAGGACATGTCGACCACTTCTGGGAGCTGCATAGAGCCAGGGCAGACAGGGAGCCTGCCTTACCCCCGCCTCACCATTGACCGGGACAACCCCAAGTAAGTGCTATGCAGCTGGAGCCCGCATCTCTCATCCCCTCCTGCACCCCAACCTCCTGCCCCAGCTGTGAGCCCCATCCTGCACCCAATTCCCTCCCAGAGCCCACACCTGCTCCTGCACCCCAAAGTCCTCCCTGAGCCCCCTTCAGCACCCATACTCCCTCCAAGACATTGCACCGTGCACCCCTCCATGCCCCCCAACCTCCTGCCCCAGCTTCATCCTGGAGCCCCTTCCCACACTCTGAACCCCCCAGCCCAGAGCCCCCCAGCCTGGTGAAAGTGAGTGAGGGTGGGGAAGAGTGAGCGACGGAGGGAGGGAGAATGGAGTGAGTGGGGTGAGGCCTTGGAGAAGAGGCGGGGCAGGGGTGGGGCCTCAGGGAAGGGGCAGGGCTGGGGGCAAGAGTATTTGGGTTTGTGTGATTAAACAGTTGGCAACCCCACCTCCTCTCCCCACAGCCAGGTCAGCGGGGCTCAGGCTCCAGTCCTCCCCATGGGATCATGCAGTAACTTTTTTTTTTTTTTTTTTAAAGAGTTCGGTGGCACCTTAAAGACTAGCAGATTTATTTGGACATAAGTTTTTGTGGATAAAAGGCCTCACTTCTTCAGCTGCAACAGTTGGGGAAGGGATAGCTCAGTGGTTTTGAGTATTGGCCTCCCAAACCCAGGGTTGTGAGTTCAGTCCTTGAGGAGGCCATTTAGGGAGCTGGGACAAAAATCTGTCTGGGGATTGGTCCTGCTTTGAGCAGGGGGTTGGACTAGATGACGTCCTGAGGTCCCTTCCAACCCTGGTATTCTATGATAAGGTGCCACCAGACTCCTTGTTGTTTTTGTGGATACAGGCTAACACGGCTACCCCCTGATACTTGTAGTAAATTTATCAGATGGGGGTCATGATCCAATGAAGTTTGAGAACCCCTACTGTAGAGGAATCTGGTCCCTCCGTCTATGCTGGGTTCTGGCCCAGGGACCCTTTTAGCAAGTGATTAAGGTCTGTCTGGGCAGACCTCTTGCTTCTTCCAGAGACTACTCTGTACATTATTCCCCCTTCTCTTCAGGAGGCTCATATTGTTGGGAGGGGTGGGGAGGGGCCTCTTTCCCAGGGTCAAGGAAGCTAGTCCTAGTTCTCAAGGCAACAAAGGAAAGGAAACTAATTTAACAGTAGCATCTTCTCTGTCCTACCTATCCTACGGCTCTGTGCTTGCAAGCAACTAAAGGTAGCTTGGCTCTCTGCTTTCTCCTTTCTGGGAGCTGAGGGTGAGGTCTGTCCACCGCCCCAGGCTGGGCCCATCTGCACTGAGCTCTCCATTTTTAAGGCTCCTCCTCCAAGTTTGGCATGGGGCTGGGATGCCTGAACCAAAGCTGCTCTTTAACCCCTTCTTGCCTGGTGTGGGGTTTGTACAACCCACCCCTGAACCCTTCCTTTCTAATAGTCCCTTTGCCGGAGTTCTAATCCCTGAAAGGTTAGAATAGAAATTCTGACACAACAGCCTTAAATAGACTTTGATTCTCAACTTCATTAACATGCTCTCTAATTGTCTTCATTGTAACTTCTTCATAATATTCCCAGATCCATATAAATGTTGAAATGTTTTCCAGTAACATGTAGTTTCATCTCTCAATAACGTAATAACATCAACAGCACAACTATTAAAATTGTTGTAACTGAGTGTGTTTTGTTAGAATAACAGTAACTTTTTAGAGTAAGGCTCTGATCCACCATTGTGACCCACTCCTGTGCCCACATGTAGTGCCCTTGAAGATTTTCCACATGTATTTTGCATGGATCAGATACATAATGGGTAATTTTGAATCTGATGTATAATGAGTGTGATATAAGGTAAAGCATATAAGATATTTTTCTGCCTTATGCTGCAAGATAGCTCAATATCTTTCTTTTCCAGGGTTCTTACTGACATTGTTGCCAAGTGCCATGAAGAGCAACTAGAATACTGTGTCCGTTCTTATGTAAAGGTATGAAATATCCAATTGACCTTTGACCATCTCCTGTGTGTTGCACATTATTTCCATTTTCTCTTTGTGATATTTTCTTGTAGTTTTTCCAGCATTTGGTTCGTTGCCTTTTGACCCTTTAGATGGTGCAGTGATAGGGCACTAGCCTAGACCTTGGAGAACCACATTTCATTCCCTGCTCTGCCACAGACTGCGTATTTAACCTTGGGCAACTCACTTAGCTTCTCTGAGCCTTAGTTTCCCCATCTGTAAAAATGGGGATAATAGCACTGCCCTTCCTCACAGTGGTATTTGGTGGATGGATACACTAAAGACTGTGAGGTGCTCAGATACTATGGTAGGGGGCTATATAAGTACGTAAGTTTGATAGATTTATGTATAGTTCAAGGAGGTATTTTGCAGCATTCACGTTAAGTGGTTTTGTTGCTTCATATTGATCTACCATGTGTACTGTATGAATACAAGGTGTTTCTCCAATAGCATTGAACAAATTACAAATGGACAAGTGAAGCTTAATGATAATTTTTACTAAAGAGGTGTTCCTTTTCTTTGTGCTTGCAGATTGCTGTATGTTTCTTCTGTTATATATTCTTAGCCTTCTATTGTTTTCTCAGGATATCTTTTGTTCCTCCAAGTAACTGTATATTTGTACCTGGTTCTGGGATGTGAAATATTTTACTTTCTGGCGTGGTTCCTTGAACATTTTTGTAACTGGGCACTGCTTGCTCAGTTTTTTCCAGCTAATTCTCATTTGGGGGAAGGTGGCATCTGTCTATGCCATTAGCCCAGTATTTTGATCTCAGTGAACTTGTGATGACATTGAGAAGTCAAAACCCCAATGTCTTTACAAAATGATATTTTTGTTTCCAATATCCATTGAGTACCCCTTAAGTTAGCACAAATAATGCTACAGACCAACAAACACCTAAGAAGTAAATAGTTTATCTGAAGTAACAATCTAAATGAGGAGCTTAGTATAGAACTGTATGTTGTAAGTAGAAAGATAGGGGAACCATCCTAAGGAACAAGGAAAAGGCAAAAGCACTTCCTTGAATTTTGGGAAATTTGTACCCAGACGTTGCTAGATTAATCAAGAACTTGGCAATGTAGTTAAATCACCTGCAGAGATATCAATCACTCTGTAATGATTTAATACACATTGTTTTTGTACCTACTTAATTTATTCATTCATTTAGTCATTCATCTCAGAATGAACAAAGGAGAATCTATAGTATTTAAAACTTGTCAGAAGAGAAAAATAAAAGTTATTGTTGCTTTGCCTCTACTCCTCCATGCATAGAGGTTTTCTTCTTGTCCACTAATGTTCAGTGGTGGTCAAACAGATACAGAACATGTCAGATATAAAATAAGAGAAAGGCACACCCTTCCAGTAATTATGGAAATAAGTTTGAATGACATATATAGAGACTTATAAATTAGTGAATGACATTCTGATTTATCCTGAAACAAGGGAGGCTTTCACTAAGTCTAATAATAACTGTAATCTACCAAATGAAATTTATGCAACACAAAAGACAAAAAAACTGCCCTTCAGGGCCAATGAAACCAAAATAAAAACTGAAACTCTCAGATCTTCGTGAACAGAATAATGAAAATATGAGACAAGTTCTACTAGGAAAGAAACCAAAGACTCTTTCAGGTCCAGTGAAGCTAAATGCTGCTGAATTAACTTCCACAACATGCAAAATGCCTTCATACTTTGTCTTTATATACTTTATGTCCTTACAAGGGATATTTTTCAACATTCCATGACGCCACATTCTGATCTCAGTTACACTGGTATAAATCCAAAGTTTCTCTGAGTCTAATGGAAATATTTGGATTTGTAGTGGTGTAATATGGTCCTATGTAACTTTCAGTTTAGTACATTTGAATTGTCTAAAATCACAGTGGACTGAAATATTGTATTGATCACAGTTCTGACTATGTGATAGTGAAAAGCCAAAGAAGGGTTCATACACTTTATATTTCAGCAGTGCTTAAAATGAGCTTCTGAGCTCTTGCATATGCAAATAGCTGCTGCTGTATTGCACACTGCCATGAACACAGCTGCAGTATGTAAATGACAACTCTTTGCTTTTCATTGCATGCTTCAGCTCAGTGACCGAGTCATAAACATGTTGTGGTTCCTCATTATTCTAACCTAGTGCTTGAGGAAGAGGGTTCAAGTCCCTGTTGTGCCACAGCCTTCCTGTATGACCCTGTGCAAGTCACATAGGGCCATATTTTCAAAGGTATTTAGGAGCCTAAAGATGCAGATCCCAGTGGGATTTTCAAAAGCACCTAATTTTGATTTCAATGGGTGTTAGGCATGTAAAATTCCATTAGACACTGATGTGCAACTTTAGGCACCTAAATATCTTTGAAAATCTGACCCTTAGCCCTTTCTTGCCTTGTCATCTGTTTAAAAAAAAAAAAAGAGGAGAGGAATAGTACTTCCCTACTTCACAGAGGTGTTGTGAGGTTAAATGCATTAAAGATTCTGAGGTGTTCAAATACCAGTTTCTAGACTGATCGTTATATAAGTAACCCAGGATGCATCAAGACCCACTAGGAAAACTCATGCCACTTAAGTAGAGCAGGTCAGGAAATTTTCAGCTAGTCAGAGAAAGTCAAAATAGCCAATAGCCTGGTGGTTAGGGCATTCACCTAGGATGTGGAAGATGTAGGAACTTCAATTAGAGTCTATAGGCATGTCTTCACTCACAATGTTAAAGCACTGCTGCAGCAGCACTTTAATGTGGCTGTGTAGTTGCGGCACCAGCGCTGGGGTAGATCTCTCCCAGCTCTGTTAACACACACTTACCCCCCGCTCCCCGAGGGGAGTAGCTACCAGTGCTGGTGCACTGTCTACACTGGCACTTTATGGCGCTGAAACTTGCAGCACTCAGGAGAGTGTTTTTTCACACCCCTGAGCAAGAAAGTTGCAGCGTTGTAAAGTGGCAGTGTAGATAAGGCCTCACACATGCTAGATAAGTGCCTTAACCAACAAGCTATTGGCTGTTTTAGGGCAGAGTGTGCTCACTCACTCTCTTTCTCGTAGAAAAAGTTCAAAATGTCTCAGTTTTTATCCCAGTGTGGAACGGGAAATTTGTTTGAAATCTCAAAAATTTTGCGGGATGGGAAAACCACTCCCCACTCAACTCTATAATTAGGTGTTGAGCTGTCCATTGCAGCAAGAAGACTTACTTTTAAGTAGCATTCCTATTAAATATTATCATTTGTTTTAGCTGTTTGTACTTAGTGTTGCTGAAAAAGATGTTTTGTAATAATTAACTAAATTAAGCTGCTATTATTTCTGAGACGCCAATGGATTCTTTCGCTATAAAGTATTAGTTAAAACAATAGGTGAGGGAAACAAATTAGTAGCAAATATCTGATTTATGTCCATGAGCTATCTAGTGGCAGAGGAAATCTGTTCCTTGGGCTACAACCTGGAAGGGGATGCTATTCCCCTTCTTTCCATTCTAGAGGGTGCTCTGCCCCTTTCATGATGAAGAATTGCTACCAAGTAAGCTGTTGCAATTGGAAGATAGGAACAAAGGAAATGTGATCCTGATTAGGTTGGTTGAAAACCCTCCTTTCTTCCCCTGCGGGTTTATTGTTCTTCCTTTTCTGGTGAGATGGCTTAGAAGGGAATTCAAAATAGCAGATTCTGATGCCTGACGCCCTAATGAAAAAAATAATCTATATCATGCCAGTGATTTTTAAGCAGAAATTCCCTTTGATTCAAATCAAGTTGAAAGTTATGGGGAGTACTGCATAAAAGTCAGTTTCAATCGGAGGAGTTTTTGTACCATTGCTGTTCAGCTTTATGTCAGTTAATTTTTTTTCAGTCATGATATTTTGGCAGGCAAAGATCAGCACCAGAGCTGTTCTTAGAAGATGCATTCCTTATGCACCACTATCTGTTTCTGGGATTTCTAGCAGTTTTTACAGTACTGTTATTGATCTCTCTTCAGTATGTGTTCAAGACCAAGTCATTCGAAGAAAGGACTGTCCATGAGGAGCTCGCTAAGAACATGACTGGTCTTTTGAAATCAAATGATCAAGCAACAGTGAAACACGTTTTAAAGGTGAATAATACAGTTTTAAAAATTAGTATGTTTTCAATATTAGTACAATTTCTGCTTCAGCTTCCTTCTCTCTTTCGCTTTCCCCTGTGCGCTTTGCACATCTCAAAGCCCATAATAATCCAACAGCTTTATCAGGCTTTCATGCTGTAATTTTGTGAATTCTCAGCCTAAGCCATTGCACAGTACGTGGTATTTTACATTGTATAATTCCTCCTGCTGGATTTCCTTTCTGTTATTGCTCAGCCACTGTGAGAAATACAATTCTTACACAATACAGTGAGTCAGATCATTAAGAATGATATTTTTTTTAACTTCACAAATGGTGCCAGGAATCTCAGCTTAGATACATATTTATAAATAGGATATATTTCAAATAATAGGATTTTAATGCAGTTACTATTGATTTTTAATTAGCTAAATGTAAAAGATAATTGTTCTGATAAGCATGAAGAGCTGCCAGTGTGTTTTGTTTTAAATAACCAATAAGAGAGAGAGCACTCTGGCCACACACATTTGGCATATCCTCCACACCTAGGCTGGGAGGGAACTCACGTAAGAGCTAGCTATGCTGGTTTTTCCCCAGCTGAGGCCTTCCCCACACCAAGGGAATTCTCAGTTGTCCTGATCCAGACAGTTCCTAACTCTTGTATACCACCATACTGGCGGATATGAACTGGAGAATGGGGAGACAGTCTGACCCATAGTGTACTTTACATGCAAGAAATTAAATGGCTGTTAAATAACGTCAAAGTCATTATTGTTATATGGGTACACTCTACACTTTTAAATAAGTCAATTTATTTTTACTAAAAAGTTCTAGAGAATGAAGTCCTCTGTTCATTTGTAGTACCATCATATCATGGGACAAGCTTCCCATCACTGGCCCACCAGTCTGTGCAAACAACAACTAGGACATATTCTCTGTGCCCTTTCAGTCATTGACCTGTCTGCTGAGACTTCTAAGAAGGATTTCAGTTACGCTACTATAATTATTATGTTTCATGTATTTCTGCCATATCTACTTGCAAACAAAGCATGAATTAAGACAGAGGTGTAAATATGAATGGAAATGATCATTTATTCGCTCCTTACTTCTTATTAAAGGCACAGTCAGAATTGCCAAATGCCAGATCCAGCAAGCTGTTGTGTGGCTTCAACTCAAGTGACTTAAATACTGTCATAGTGAAATGTAAAGCTTTCTAATTTTTCGATTCTGTCAATATGCACTGCTGAGAACTCCAGAGCATTCCTCTAAAGAGGAATTCTTAGATGTAAAAAATATCACAGAATAATCTATGCTGTGTCATCATAGCCAAGATATCAGAGAGACCAGGCTTCTATTGGTCTAATAAAAGATATTATTACCTCACCCATCTTGTCTGACAAAATAATCTGTTTTTCAATACTAATATTATCATGTAACTTTCTCCATAATATTTTTACAGCATTCCTGGTTCTTCTTTGCAATTATCTTAAAATCAGTGGCACAGCACTTGGTTGATACAAACAGGACACAGGTAAGAGTATATATTATTCTGTAATAAACTAAATTTTAAGATTAATTTCTACCCAAATACATTTAACCATGTAAAGTAAATGTATTCTAACTTTGTTTACTCTGAAGTAATAATCTGAGTTTTTCTTAGATTCCTCGAACTCAGAGACTTCCAGAATCATTCCAGGCTGAATTAGACACACTGATAATGAACTTGTCTGACCATGTTGTTTGGAAATACAAAGATGCTCCTGAAGAAACAAAAAATGCAAACCACAGCATTGCCAGATTTCTTAAGGTGAGATGTTCAGTCATTACTGCGCATGCATTTCTTCAGTCATAGTTAATGCAGAGTAAAGGAGATTAAACCTCCAGTCTGAGGGAGTAAGAGCTATCCAAGCGAATGATGGCTGAAGATGCAGAATCAGCACTGATTTATAGTACGATTGTTTCTATACTCTTAGGCCTGGGGAAATCCAATGGCTGCTTATAAATCTACTAGAAAAGCCTCACTTGTACATATTTGTCCTGATAAAAGATGTGGCAAGGCTCCTCTTTCATCATGTCAGCCTCCACATTTCTCCCCAGGGAGTAAATAAATCCTACCCTGGATTTTTTTTATTCTTAACTGTGGGTTTATTTAGAGTATTTACAGAGCGGGCTTCAGGGTAGGCCCGAGTCATTCTTTAAGCAAAAACCCCCAGAACACATACATTTTTTTCCCCCACTAGAGCACTTACTGAGCAAAGCATAAAATTGTCAGCAGTGCCTATGTCCCATTTTCAAAAATGATTTAGATCATGTCTCATTGAAAGTCAGTCATGGATTTAAGTGGGAGTTCTGTGCCTAGTTGCTTTTGAAAATCCCACTTGACACTTGTCTGCATCTTTAGGCACGTAAATACCTTTAAAAATCTGTCTCCTCATGAGATTAACAAAAGTGTCTAATGGTGTGTCTACACTGGACACTTCAAAGCACTGCCGCTGGAATGCTCCCGCGGCAGCACTTTGACGTGCGAGTGTGGTCGCACGTGAGTGCTGAGAGAGAGGTCTCCCAGCGCTCCTTGTAATCCACCTCCACAAGGAGATTAGCTCTGAGCACTGGGAGTGCGTCTTCCAGGACTCGGAACCTGTCTACACTAGTGCTTCAAAGCGCTCAAACTTGCTGTGCTAAGGGGGGTGATTTTCACCCCCCTAAGCCAGCAAGTTAGAGCGCTATAAAATGTAAGTGTAGACAAGCCCTAAATAAATTAGGTACCCAGTTCCCATTGACTTTTAGTGGAGGTTAGATGCCTAACTCAGTTAAGCAGTTTTAAAAATTTTACCCATAGTCTTCTCTAATGTATGTAGTGGATAAGTAAAGCAATCTAAAATAGTTTATCTGCCTCTGTGCTAATTGTTCTCTGATTGCCCAAGGATGGGTTTTGCAGCATTCTTTCATTTACTTGATAGACCAATTCATTCCGCTTGTAACTCCCTTATGGGAAGGGAGTAGCAATAAGATTCCTTTTTTTTCTGTATCCCACAATCATTTGGACATTCTCCAGTAGCTGCAGTGATCTCATGATTAGCTATGGGGTGGGAAAGAATTAACATTTAGGACACAGTGTGGCTAATTACATAACTGGACAGCTGGGGACAGGAACAATAAAAACCTTGTGACATAGCGACACAGGAGTAGGCAACCTATGACACGCGTGCCAAAGGTGGCACGTGAGCTGATTTTCAGTGGCACTCGCACTGCCCGGGTCCTGGCCACCAGTCCAGGGAGCTCTGTATTTTAATTTAATTTTAAACGAAGCTTCTTAAATATTTTAAAAACCTTATTTACTTTACATACAATGATAGTTTAGTTATATATTATAGACTTATAGAAAGAAACCGTCTGAAAACATTGAAATGTATTACTGGAACATGAAACCTTAAATCAGAGTGAATAAATGAAGACTCGATGCACCACTTCTGAAAGGTTGCCGATCCCTGTAGTGACATATAGAGTGTCCCGTACAACATACACTGAGGCTAAGGGGTAAATCTCTCTGAGGCAGATTGAAACACAGCTCTTGGAAAAAAATATACAGGAAATAAATTATTCCTGTGAAGTTATCAAGAAAACCAGCAATACGGAGGATATAATCTCTCTCGGCACACTTTAGTTAATAAATAATAGATCTGCAGTCCTCCGAAATGGTCTCCATTTCAGGTGCTGTGTGTAAACCTTATCTGCTGTTATCCTAGCTGGCATGAGTTTTATTTACCCAATGCATTACATCACTGAGAGGGTGACATAGCTTGCCGGTATTTCATGTCAGAATAACACGTGTGTTACTATAGCAGTTCTGCCTGTTATTTTTACATGTCATATAGTTGAACAAGCGATAAAGCCATGTTATGCTACAATCAGAATCATCTGGTCCTTGCTTTATTCTGGTCTGCCATAATAAATTATGTAAACTAAAGAGTTGGCTTGACATCTCCAGACCAGATTTTGCAGCAGCCAGATTTGAATGCCATGTACTATACACTCTGGGTTTTTTTATTCTTGTACAGTTCAAGAGCATCTGTGATCTATGTGATGGACCTGGTCCCCATGATTACAGTCCTTGCTGACCCTGCAAGACTGTCCCACTCTGGGGAAGAATATCAGGAACTGTTTGTGGCTTGAGCACTATAACAAACTTTACCTCTCCCAGCCATTTGGCCTCATCAAGCTGCTGTTCTCATAATAACGGAGAATAATGACATGAGTATTTGCTCCCAGAGAGAGAACCTAGTTCATAGTCAGAGAGTTGTTTGGCTGAATTCAAGAATTATTGCTCTGAAGCAAATATTTTAGCCCAGCTTGCATCATATGCTGCCCCCTTTATTGAGTGCTACAGTATTTAAAGTGCTATTTCCTCAGATAAACTTACTCCTAATTACTTGTACACTATGGTAGTAATTTCAGCCACACATCATTGGAGAGGCACAGTGCAGACAGATTGTACTGGTAAATCTGGCCCTGTGCTGTTGGTAGTAGATATACAATTATAAACATTCTATTTTTTTCCTTAGCGCTGTTTTACGTTTATGGATCGTGGATTTGTATTTAAGATGGTCAACAACTATGTAAGCATGTTCAGCTCAGGGGACCACAAGGTATGAGTTATATTTTTTTTAAAGGTGACTTGATAACAAAGTATTTTCAGGATGAAACTATTTACAATCCATTCTGTAGTTACTCCATGCTCAGAAGTAGAGTTGATCAAATTATTTACTATAAAGAATGTGTTACAAATTTATGTCCTGATCCTGCAAGGAGCTTCACATAGCTCAGTGACTCTCAAACCTTTTTTTTACTGGTGACCCCTTTCACATAGCAAGCCTCTGAGTGCAACCTCCCCTTATAAATTAAAAACACTTTTTATATATTTAACACCATTATAAATGCTGAAGGCAAAGTGATGTTTAGGGTGGAGGTTGACAGCTCACAACCCCCCATGTAATAACCTTGCGACCCCCTGAGGGGACCCGACTCCCAGTTTGAGAGCCCCTGATATAACTGGACTTCTGTGTCTGTGCAGAACTCAATTGAACTTCATTGGGGATCTGTTGAACACACAGGTCAACCCATGTGTAGTTCCTTCCAAGATCAGGACACTAGCCCTATTTTAGGTTAATGAATCATTTGTGAACTTGCATGCTCATTTTCGCCTAATGTATTTGTAAATACTCACTGAAATAGCTTACCAATAATTTTCAAAATATGGGTGATTCAATCACAAACTGGTCTGGTCAACTCTTCACTATTTATGTGGTGTGATTAATAGCGTAAGTGAGATGGTTTTGTTTCTGCTCCATGGTTAGATCAGAGAAAGATATGCAGGAGAGTAGCAAGTAATAAACAGTGCGCTCTTGGTATCTGGCAAAAGTTTGTGAAATTTTAATGATTCATGAACTTTTTCACAAATATTCAGTAGTGATCTAAATAAATAAGATGACCCTATGAATTATAAGGAACCAAACTTGGTACCTTTGATTGTGAAATTTATTCACAATTTTTTTTAACTACATCAAGCTGAACTCAGATCTCTCACATAAACAGAGGAACAGCTGCAGAATCAGGCCCTTAGTTATTATGTTATACATTAAGATCATAAATCAGCAAAGAATTCCATAAAAGCTGAAAATTGTTTCCACATGTTTCAGTTCAGTTCAGCAGCAAAAACAGATGTTTAATTAAAACATCCAGTTAATGGCTAACAGAGCAGTTCATTATTGGAGATTGGTCAGTCTATATAGCAAAAATTAGCCCATCTTCAAAGATAAATGTATGTATGATATTTACAGCATAGCTTCCTTTCCAAATAGTCTGCCAGAGTACATTTGAAAGTAGAGTCAATGAGGAGCCAAGACAGATGTGCCAGTGTAACAGACTTGACGCCAATGAAAAAGCATAAAATGAGTTATAAAGATTCTTATGACTTTGAGGAAATACCAAAATATCCTCAGTGTCTTGGCTTGTCTTGCTTTGTAACTAGAGAGCAAAACAAGAGCCAGTCATTCAGTTTTGAAGCAAGGTAAAATTTTCATTGGCTTACGTACTTTGGTTTTTAACTGCTTGTTTACTTACAAAAAATTTTCTGATCCCAGTCTTCTAGAAAGTTGAACTGTACATCTTACCATTTGAAGAAATAGTATATGTGGTTGTGTCAGTACATAACATTGCATCAAGTGAATTTATTCTAGGTGTGGACGAAACTCAACGGTAGAACTGATTCATTGAAAATTTGAATATTTTGATGTTTGTTTTACCCTGAATTGGGACCAAAAGCCAAAATATTAAAACATTTGGATTCAGAAATATTGTAATGTTTCATTTTAACGTTTATTTGTGAGCTGCTGTGGTGCCTCACTAGAGTTTTAGTTCAAGTGACTCATGCCCCCATTCTCTTTTATCAGCCCAGTTCTGTGGCTGATTGACCATGACCATGGTGCGTCATGGAGATATGATCATTCCAATGGAAGATTCCTTACCAACTCTACTCGACAGGTTCTGAAAAGTTCAGATAAGCCACAAAAGGTTTCCAGCCTTTTTAGTCTAGACCCTTTTCTGTGCTTATGGCATCCTAGCTCTAGTGCTCAGCAGAAATGACAAGATTACACTTGTGACATGGATCCTTCACACCCTTTAAGAAGGGGCAAGATTTGGGCCTTTACAGATACATGCAGATACTGGGATGTAGTATCAGCTTATTGTTGCTCTGATGAATTGGTCCGACTGCATCCTGGGAAATAGTTCCTTGTGAGTTAGAACATTGTTCTGGGAAGAGGAAACGAATCTAAATATTCCTCATAGGTCCTCAGGCAAGACAGTTTCCCATCTATAAAATGGGAATAGATTTTTCACATGAGAGTTGCATAGCTTAATTCATTAACTGTTGCAAAGCACTTGGAACTTTTGGATAAAAAGTGCTATAGAAAGGCAAAATGTTGCTACACAGCATTCATTCTTATTAAAATGCTCTGATACATGCACACACACAGCAACATGGGAATTAGTTTTTCTCTTTGTTATAGTTTGTATAGTTCCCTTTGTATAAACTTTGTTATACTATCAAGGCTCATTAAAACACAATAACACTTTAATGAGCAGCCCTTCCATTACCAATTGAAAGGAATGACTGGAGTTGATGATGTGTATTATCAAAAGCAGCATGAGCCAGATCCAAAGCCCAATGAAATAAATGAAAAGATTTACCACTGACATCAGGCCTAATACTGCCAAAGCATGGTATTCAGTTCATTAAAAGAGTGAGGAGGAAAGGAAACACACAAAAGCATTGTAATGTTATTGTTTTTTAGTGAGCACATAGTGCTGGGTCAGTGAACGATACAGACTATTGAAATGATTGCTACAGCCCCGAATTATGTGAAGTGGAAATGATGCATCATACCTCCTAAGAGTTTAAGTAACAGCATATGCCATCTAAGGGAGCCAGTGCATGATCTTAAAGTGACAGCTGCTTTAAATGTGTCATTTAGTTAAAGTCATACAGAATCAGTGTGAAATTAAATTTCAGGAATCCACAAAAAAACGCAAGCATGGTTATGACAAATGCCTTTAATATAAATTTGGGGGAGGGGAAACCAAGTTTTTTATCTTATTCTATACTATAGCATTACATAACAGACCATTAATTTTCAGTGGTTGATGTGAATGATTTTGGGGTAGATAGAAATATTAATGTAATTTTTAATCTTGTTTCCTGTTGTCATTAAAGTCCATACCGATTATTTAATACTGTGGTGTTTCAGATTTTATATCAGTACAAATTTGACTTTCTTCAAGAAGTTTGTCACCATGAACACTTCATTCCTTTGTGCCTGCCCATACGATCTGCAAACATTCCAGGTAATAACTCACCTTGTCTATTGGCTTGTGAAATGTATTAATTGTCACATATTTTTCAGGCCAATTAGTATGGGTAGTACTATAAACTCTCCAAGAATAACATCTAGACATTAGATATGAAAGTAGAGAATAGGATAGAGATGTGATGTTAACAGGGAGTGTAAGAGATCTCCCAGTTTAAACATCTGTTTATTTCTGAGACCAGGTGGGAGAGGTGATATCTGTTATTGGACCAACTGCTGTTGGTGAAAGAGACAAGCTTTCAAGATACACAGAGCTTTTCCCCAGGTCTATCTTTATTTCTGTTCATCCCAAATACGCCTGCAAATCCAGTTCTAAAGTGGGCCAATGAATGGAAATTTCGGTTTAGTGGCCCAGAGTGCTTGCAGAGAGAGAAGTACTAAAACTGAAACTGGGTTGAGAAATGAGAACTGCAGGAAGAGACATCTGAAACTAGGAGGAGGTTTGAGAGCAAATGCAGCAGAAAAGAAGGAACGTAAAGCTGTGAAGGAGGATGGAAGCTGTATCCTCTTCAGCTGGGATTAGTGAGTTTCGATGAGCAGTAACTAGGGGAAGTGGGAGGCTCTTCTGCTCCTGTGAATGTACATTCTGGTGAATGTACATTCAAGCCATTGTGTCTCTAGTATCTATGAGCTGATTTAACCTTAGGAAGTAAATCCCCAACAACCTGTCGTTCTGAAATGTAGGTTTCACTACCAATAGGCTGAGGGTACTTATCCTCCAAAGCTAAACTCGGTGTGTATGGTGTTCTGAATGTAGCCTCCTAGTTGTGGCCAGTAGTACTCCTTTCCCCACCTTTACCAAACTCTCTTATAGACATATATACTGACTAATGTGAGTCACCTATACCACAAGTAAAGCACTGTTTAAGGCAGAAGAGGCCTTATGATGCACTGTCTAATCTCTACATCTTTTACGCTTCCTTGGCCATTTCTGCAAAACAGAGTAAGAGAGGAGCATTCTCCCCACCCCCCTTTATATCTGGAACAAATTCTGTAGTCTTGGTTTTGTGGTTAAAGCACATGATTGAGCAGTTTTGCTGTTGACTTTAGTTAAACCTGGATTTCACCTGAGGCTCTGTTCCCAGCTGACCTGGGGCAAGTCTGTTAGGATTTGATCCTGCAGGGTGCTGAGCATGAGTGTAACTTCCACTGAAGGCAGAGCTACTCAGTACTTCCAAGAGTATTTTCCTCTCTGTATGTTAGTTTCCTCATCAGCAAAAGGATAATGTAGTATTTCCCTCACAGAGCTGTGGTGAAGCTAAATGCATTTCTGTTGGTAAACTATTGGGAGACTTTAACATAGCAGGCTTTACAGAAGGGTAAAGTATTAATTATTCATTATTATTGCATTAATATTTTACTAGGAGAAGAGTGGCATTTTATTCACATTTGGTTGAATTGCCTCCAGCCAAAGTCACTTCTGCCAATGTAGATCTTGTGGATCAAACACCCTGATTTCAGGTTTCTACCTCATTCTGCAAGAATTTCCTACCTAAAGCTATTGGCTGGAGTGACTTGGCAAAAGTGCAGTGTGAAAATCTCTGCTTGTGTATAGAGAGTACTCTGTTAAAAAAAAACTGAAATGTATGTCATAGTTACCTATTCTACTGTGCCAAACTGAATTTTAAAAAACCCTATGTTTATCATGCATCCATTATAAATGAAATAGACAATTATCAAAGGTCTTACTCTAAAGCACATTAAAGCCAATAGTAACCTTTCTGCTGAATCTGATGGTTTTGGATTAAGCATCAAAAGAGGGAAAGAAAATGAAATATACTTTTCAAACATCATCATAATGTCATTAATTTGATTTAGTAAAAATGCATGATTCCTGCCTTTTCTTTTCTTTTCTATTCATGATAAATCAAGACTCTGTGACACCTTCAGAATCAACGCAGGAATATCATGCATCAGGTAAGAGCTTAATGTCTTACAGTGCTACATGTGGAGTGTTAGCACTGAATAGATAAAACTGGGCATGAGGAGTTTTGATTTTTATTCCCAGCTCTATCACTGAACTGCGGTGATACCTTGGGGGGGTCATTTAAATCATCTGATGTTTGGAACTCTGTGTTTCAGTTTCTTTAGCTATAAAATGGGGATAACACTTAGATGCTATGCCTCAAAAGGGTGTTTGAAGACTTATTCAATGTTTGTAAATTACTCTGAGAACCTCAGATGTCAAGAACAATATGTGTAAATCATCATTCATTTATAAATTATACAGACTGCATGATCTTAAGAAATATTTGTTATTGATGTTCGTTAATTTGTTCTGAAACTCACACATGAGCCTGCCTGAAGAATTTTTGTCAAAAACTTTATTTCTGGAATGTATGTTAACATCGTTCATTTAAAAATAAAATGAGACCCTTGTCTGTTCTGATCCAGATATTCCAGAATACACCCTGACCAATGAATTTTGCCATAAACATTTCTTAATTGGGTTGCTGCTTCGGGAGGTTGGCTATGCGCTGCAAGAGGACCAGGATATTAGGCACTTAGCTTTGGCTGTGCTTAAAAACCTAATGGCAAAACATTCATTTGATGATCGATATGCAGATCAGGTAAGTGTGTTGTTTATTCTTTCCACTGATATTTTCAAGCAGTGAAATACATTTGAATACTATTCACCCCCCCCCCCCAGTTTACAATAATTTGTTTCTTTGGATTTTTCTCTCTCTCTCTCTTAGGGTAAACAGGCACAAATAGCAAATCTGTACATGCCTCTCTATGGTATGCTTTTGGACAATCTGCCAAGGATTTACATGAAGGATATTTTTCCTTTCAATATAAATACATCCAATCAGGTAACTTAATGCAATTTTTTAGAACTTTCATATGAATCATTGTAGTTGTTGATATCCCTTACTTCCTCTAGCATTAACGAAAGGAGAGTCCACCCACAATTATAAAGGGGACAGAAGATTTTCAGATTAGAGTTCCAGAAACGCAATCAGGAAGGGAGCGGACACATCATGAGAAGTATGGGAATGAAGGGTGAGGTGAGGGTGGGGAAGGTAGAGAGATTTGCAGGGGGGTTCATATTGAGTTGGCATTAGTGGCAGCTTTCCATACAACACCCACACGTTCAGGTTCATAAAAAGCAGTGCTGGTTTTGCATGGCTCTAGTGGTGAGGCTCCTCTGGCTCCTGAGAAGCAGAAGACCTGGCAGGAAGTCTGTACCACTTCAGTACAGCCATGAGTCCTGACCCTACAAACACTTGTGCACGTGCTTAACATTATGCACAGGAGTATTCCTTTGGTGCCAATGGGAACACTGACATAGACTCATAGACTCTAGGACTGGAAGGGACCTCGAGAGGTCATCGAGTCCAGTCCCCTGCCCTCATGGCAGGACCAAATACTGTCTAGACCATCCCTGATAGACATTTATCTAACCTACTCTTAAATATCTCCAGAGATGGAGATTCCACAATCTCCCTAGGCAATTTATTCCAGTGTTTTAATTACCGTGACAGTTAGGAACTTTTTCCTAATGTCCAACCTAAATCTCCCTTGCTGCAGTTTAAGCCCATTGCTTCTTGCTCTGTCCTTAGAGGCTGAGGTGAACAAGTTTTCTCCCTCCTCCTTATGACACCCTTTTAGATACCTGAAAACTGCTATCATGTCCCCTCTCAGTCTTCTCTTTTCCAAACTAAATAAACCCAATTCTTTCAGCCTTCCTTCATAGGTCATGTTCTCAAGACCTTTAATCATTCTTGTTGCTCTTCTCTGGACCCTCTCCAATTTCTCCACATCTTTCTTGAAATGCAGTGCCCAGAACTGGACACAATACTCCAGCTGAGGCCTAACCAGCGCCGAGTAGAGCGGAAGAATGACTTCACGTGTCTTGTTTACAACACACCTGTTAATGCATCCCAGAATCACGTTTGCTTTTTTTGCAACAGTATCACACTGTTGACTCATATTTAGCTTGTGGTCCACTATGACCCCTAGATCTCTTTCTGCCATATTTCTTCCTAGACAGTCTCTTCCCATTCTGTATGTGTGAAACTGATTGTTCCTTCCTAAGTGGAGCACTTAGAGTAGTGCATAAGTGCATGCATAAGTTTAAACACATGCATAAAAGTGAGCAGGGTCAGGGCCTTAGTTGTCCATTAGAGGTTCAAGATCTGATCTGTGGGCAACATGCTAAAAAATGTGATATAAAGGCACTGAGAGAGAGGTCTGAGAGCTGCTTTTTATGATCCTAGTTTATCTCTATTCAGCATTCACTGACCAAATATCTGTAGCTGAGAAATGAGGTTGCAGCATCTCAGGTTAATCACAATGGACCAGATACTGATCTCAGTTGCTCTGGTAGAAATCTGGAGTTACTTTCTTGGAATTTACACGTGCATAGCACAGATCAGAATCCATCCCAGCACTACTCTATAAATCACCTGGTAGGAGTATTGTTTAGAAGAATGCACGTGTGGTCTGCATCTGCCCCTAAGGAGATTAGATGTTTTATTTATATGACCATATTCAGTCTCCAAAAATAGGAGCAAGTATCTACAGAATCTATGGCCCTCCTCTGCTTCCAGCAAACCAACCTGTTTCACTTGATAATTGCTAGTAGTATTAAAATGCCCCTTTTTCTGACATTTGTGCAAGTGGTTTAAGAAGCAAACACATTCTTAGACTTGATCTGTCATATGCAACTCTGCTTATGAGTGGGTTTCATGTTGCAAATCTTTACTCAGTGTATTATGGTAAGCCTTGATCTATTCTGGCTGCCTTGTCTAATCAGCTGAAAGTAGGTTTTTAAGCTCAGTGTCTAAGCGATCGGATCAGATGTACTGTAATTATAAAATTAATGACAGGCTGAGTTTGAGTTTGTAAAAAATGCTATTATGTAGCTGAGTTCTTGTTTTTGCCCACTTTGAAATGCAGGGATCTAGAGATGACTTGAGCACTGCGGGAGGATTTCAGAGTCAAACTGCAATGAAACATGCAAACTCTGTGGATACATCTTTTTCCAAAGATGTCCTGAACTCTATAGCAGGTACTAAAGAAGTGCTGATAGCACAGAGAGAGATATTTTTGTGTATTTCACCCCATTGTGAAAGTATCTTGCATCGCAAATATCATCAACCCATTTATGTGAAATACAGGGAAACAAGTGATCCTGTGTTTCTCCTCCTGTCCCATATTTTTGGATCCATTTTATTTTTCTTCTGAAGCTACCCTACTTTTGTTGGTTTCCTTATTGTACTGCCTCTCATGATAATGCCAACCTTGCCTTTAGTGTTCTATTAATTCCTAATGTATTCTTGCAATTGCCTCATGCTTTAAAAATATTTACAGAGATTCTCCTGTAATTCTAAAACCTCCATGGAATGGGGAGTTGCCACTTTCTTCACAGTGTATGCTAGGTACATCAAAAAGTCACACTCTGAAGAAGTCATTACATGCTGTACTGCAGGTGTGAATTTTTAATAAGGCAAGCATTTTTATATTTTCAAAATATAATGGAGGGGAAGAAACACAACTTACTTGGTTTACTTCATCTGAGGCCCATTTCTAAGCCCACTGAAGTCAGTGGGAGTTTTTCTACAGACTTCAGTGACCTTTGAATCAGGCCTTCATAAAAAGTAATGGTTCTTTTTAATGCCATGAATAATAGCAAAACTATATTATTTTATTCAACCTGTTGCATGTTTTAGTACCAAATGTAGTCAACAGTAGCTTCATGACAGAGGTTAACAGTTCAAAGCTGTCCATCCTACATACAACATATTTTTGGTTTTCCATTATTACTATTAGTTTTTGTACTCATATGCATTATTTTAGCATGTTTGCCGTGACTTTTGTTTACAGCCTTTTCATCAATAGCTATCTCTGCAGCAAACCATGCTGACTCCAGAGCTTCCTTAGCAAGTCTTGAGTCTATCCCAAGTACCAATGAAAAGAACAGTGAGAGAACTGACACCTGTGAAAAGGTACATGCGTAAACACTTGAAAACAATTCTTAGAGTTAAAAAGTCTGTCTTGATACTCAATAAGCCAGTGTGTTTCCAATCCCGCAGATTGTGAGACCTTTGTCTTTGATTGGATCAACTCTTCGCTTTGACAAGTTAGATCAGGCTGAAACTAGAAGCCTTCTTATGTGTTTCCTTCACATTATGAAAACAATTTCAGAAGGTAAAAAAAAAAAAATCCCTAAAAAGCATTTTTTTTTACTTGTAATATTATAAAATCCTTAGGGCCTCACTAATGTTATGTCTATGCTACACACTGCTTTCAGCAGCCTGTGGGATGTGTGTGGCTACACACTGCAGTGACAAGCAGGCTGTGTCCACACTGGGATGTACAGCTACATGTGTCAATGAAAGGCTCTGGCAGGAGGGAGTCAACAGGGAAAGGCTCACACCCAGGGCCGTCCTTAGGATTTATGGGGCCCTACGCAGTATTATTAAACTGGTGCCCCTATGCCGGATGGCAGCCCAAGCTCACAGCCTGGTGGGGGAGGGGGAGGAGGGACTTGACAGCAAAGGATAATGAGATGCCCAGCCTGCCTCATGGTGGCGGAGAGTCACAGTTCCCCGCAGAGACTTCCATGCACTCTCCCTCATGCAGAATGGACATGAAGAAAGTACCTAATTAAAAGCACTAAAATTTGGGAATAAAAAATGTCAGTCACAGGTTTTTTGATATGCGCTGAAGTTTGTCAGAGATTTATTTGCAAAAACTTCATAGTAAGGGTGAGTCAGCTCTCCTGCTGAATACAACATTACATATAATGGAATACATGATGCAGTTCTTCTCTGTTTTACATTTTCTTCATCAGTATTTCTAAGCTGAATTTATATTTTAAATGTACTCAAATCTTAAATCAGCATTCCAGATTACTACATATTTAACTCACTGAAACAAAGACATTCTTTTAAATTAATCAGAGAGATTTAGTGTGTTCATAACAATGTTCATTGCTTTTAGAAAAAGGGAACAGTAATTTACTTTGTGTGATCTCCATAACAAGAGACATGGTTATGAAATTTCACCAACTTTAAAAAAATATGTTTCCAAAGATTTTAGGTATAACAAGGATTTTGTCTTACTAAGGTACTGATTTTGCTGGAGGGTTCTTTTAAAACTAGTTTGTTGGATAGTCAGAAGTAAAGAAAGGGAACTCTTTTTGTCCAGCTATCTGGAAGGAAAGGACTGTTGTCCCTTTAAGGGCTCTCTTCAGTGGGGAGTGGGGGGAGAGGTGGTGAAGGGATGGACAGAAAGGACAGGAAGACTTGGAAGCACTTTTTTTTTTTAACTATAGTAATTAAAATGTGTATTTTAGATAAGGGAGGTCTTTTGAAGGATTTATTTAAAAAACTATGTGTGAAGATCCGCACATTTAAGGCTAAAGATGATTGTGCATTTAAACTCTATGCAAGCATTTTTTAGAAATGTGATTTTATAATCCTCGCCAGCTCACTAATGAAATATTTTTAAAGCAAATTTTAAACTAAGGTCCTGTAGACTGACATGTTCTGTGTAAATATTACATTAATGCACAACTGTTTTTGTCAGTAAAGTCAGAAACTGACAGTATAAAAATTTATTTGGGCATAAGCTTTCGTGGACATCTGATGAAATGGGTTCTCGTCCACAAAAGCTTATGCCCAAATAATCTGTTAGTCTTTGAGGTGACACAAGGACTCGTCCTTGTTTTTGCTGATACAGACTAACAGGACTACCACTCTGAAACCTGTCAGTATATACCTTGGGGTTGGCAAATGCCTGTTAAATGGCTTTATTACCCCTTGAATGTCTCTTTAACAGTTTCAATGTTGTGCTAATAGGTCTGGCAGGCTGGAGGTTTTTTCACTTTTAACTGCTAGATTCCCTCCCAAGGAAGACTCACCAGGCTAGAGCAGCCATCTGTGGGAGTCTGCAAGAAGGGTCAGAACAGGGATAGGAAAACAAGAGGGTGGACACTAAGACCCAGTGGTGCCCCAAATTTTCAGGTGCCCTACGCAGCTGCCTATGTTGCCTATGCCTAAGGACGGCCCTGCTCACACCCTGCCACCTCCCTGCTGCCAGAGCCTTTCCCTGCTGCTGGAGTCTTTGCCTGCAGTGGGGAAAGGCTCCAGCAGCAGGGAGCTGCCATAGTTCTTCCCTGTGGCAGGAGCCTTTCTTTGCTTTCTCCCCCTGCCAAAGCCTTTCCTTGTGGGACTCTACAAGATTACATTGTAGAGGGATGAGTAGAGAGCCATGTAGGGTATGTCTTCGAGTACAGATCCACACATCCGGTGTGTCTGTATTCTACTCGCCTAAGCCGTGCCTCACTGTCTACACTGCTATTAAACCTGTGCTGGGGTTGCTTCTCAAGCACATCTTCTGCATGCAGCCAAAAGAAGCATGCAGTGTTAACTTAGTGTAAAGTCAAGAGAGAATTTCTTCACTGTCTTCAGTGGGCTCTGGATCCTCAGTTTCCAATAATTGCTAAATTCCTATGTTTTGATGTCTGGTTCCAGATACATTGATTTCCTACTGGCAGAGAGCTCCATTCACAGAGATAGCGGACTTCTTCAGTATTTTAGAGTAAGTTCACACTCTGGTTTGTTTGCTGGTTTGTTAAATAATATTGTTCTCTAGCAGCTGCTGTAGTAATTGTATGTTTTACTCTCTGGGATAAAATTCAGGTATGCTAATAATTAAAGGCCATATCATCCTTTTGTTGGCTATTTCCAGGGAAAAGATAGGAAACTCTTTGGGGTTTTCCTCACAGAATTTTGTATGAATTCTCCTGTTTGGGGTTGAGATTTGCTGCCACTCCTCTTCCACCTGGGAAAAGGAAGGCCTTTGCCTCTCCAAACCTCCTCCAGAGCTATTCACATTCCATGAGCTCCTAGCCCTGACCTAATTTCCTGTGGCTCCTTCTGAGCACAACTCCTGCAGGCTCCATGCTTGGAACTGAACCCAGAACCCCCTAACCAGCTCAGCTGGGAAAGATGAATAAGATGGAACTGACTGGGTCATCATTTACTTAGCCGCAAAAGTTCCATAAGGTGGTGGAGAAACTGTCCTCCTGCAGACATCCCCACAGTTTTTTCCCTCTCACCTTGCAGAAATCCCAAACCCAGGGAGAAGAGATGGGCAATAATAGAGTGGAAGTGATAGTCTCCCCTTCTGTTTCCCAAGTTCTGGGAGATCTTGGATCATTTGCTAACAAAGTGGTGGATTTATCATGGGTGTTCTTAAAAAGATCAAGACTCAGAATTTTTGAAATGTTGATGTCACTAAACAGAATCGTTACAAAATGTACTTTGTGCCTTTCAGGGTTTGCCTGCAAAATTTCAGATATCTAGGAAAACGAAATATAATAAGGTAATTATTTTTACTTATACAGTGTAGATGACATTGTTATTTTAAGTACTACTGTGGGGATTAACACTCAGATAAAAGTCATTAATGTATATCAATTTCATTCTGGAGGCATCGTAGCTGACCTACATTTTTTTTTTTTTTAATCCTATGAATGTTTGGAACTCAACTAATATAGCCATTTTCCTGGGCAACCAGGTGGATTACTTGTGATAGTGCATGAAGCTGTAGTAGTTAGACTATCATATTAGGGTTTTCCCAATCTTGTTTTTGCGTGCAAATGCCAGAGAAGGACAAACAGATCCTTCTTTTTGTCACCATAGAACTGTGAGGGAATGGCACTATCATGTATCCATGAATGCTTCAAAAGCATTAGAAACTGAGATTCCCCAGGCCCTAGTATTTGTCTCTGCCCACTATACTGAAGAGCATGAGATCATTTTTCCAGCTGTCAAGCATGAGACGTACACTTCTGTTTCAGCATGTTATGATGCTTCATTTTTCATTTCATGCTACAACAATGAACTTTGCTGTCTGTCATATGTTCAGCAGCAAAATGTAGAGTTGCTGTATTAACCAATTCATGCTTTGTATCATGTTTTGCCAGGTACATTTGTGTTTTTCACTGACATGACCTAATCAGAGGCACGTACCATAACAGAGTTAACGTTTATTTTCTCTTAACAGGAAAATAGCTGCTGCCTTTAAGTTTGCTCAGGCCACCCAGAATAATGGAACGCTTAAGGGATCTAACTCATCTTGTCAGACATCTGGTATACTGCCGCAATGGTAATTATTAAGCTTTCAACACCTTAAACCAAATTTAGATCAAAATAGGTCTAAACACAGGGGCTAAAGCTCATTTACAGCCACCTAAAGACCCCTTTACAGTGCCACTTATTGGGTGGTTATGTTTGGCCCCCATCTGGTTACTTCCACTTTTACATGTAGTGTAGTCATTTATTATCGTGTCCACTTTATAAGCTAGGTGTATGCTCCTTTTTCCTGGTCTTTTTTTCTCTCCAAATAATCAATAAATTGTACATTTTAAGTTGAATTTAATCGTTCTATCCTATGGCATCTGAATAAACTGCAGAAGTAAAATGTGCATTGTAGTAATAGCCTTAATACCCACTTGAGGGGAAAATCAGTGTGTGTGTTTATAACATATGCTCCCATGTTACCAGGTGTTGCTCCTGCTGGAGAAAGGTTAAGTGGGTTCTGTTGACTCTTCAAGACAGGTGACTTATTGCCTCATCTGAACATCAGGGAAGTGGGAGTGGCTTTCTAGATAAAGAAGATCAAGGATGGGGGCTGAATAACCTGAGGTAGCTACCCTA
This sequence comes from Gopherus flavomarginatus, assembly GCF_025201925.1. Classification (NCBI taxonomy): domain Eukaryota; kingdom Metazoa; phylum Chordata; order Testudines; family Testudinidae; genus Gopherus; species Gopherus flavomarginatus. The sequence continues at coordinate 77,976,160 of NC_066624.1, read as the reverse complement.
AGAGCAGCCAAGACAGGAGAGAAGGACTGAAGGGAGTGAATTTCTCACTTTATGTGGTTTGTAGACTTTGTCTAAGAGCAGGCTGGGAAAGGCTGTATTCCCACCATTCTGTGCTTTTCAGATAAAATTGTTTATCTATGCGTAGCTTATTCAAACCCAATAATGCCCAACATCATAAGCCTATATCATGGCATATGGCTGGAACGAATGAAACATGAGGAAAAGGAAGCATTTCTCTTTCCTCTCCTTCTTCCCCCCCCCCCCCCGCCCCCGAATAAGTGCTGATCTCATTTCACAGCTGGAACTGGCATGGTGCCTTTGAATTAAAGCATGAAGAGGCTATTGTTTTGCTGCACGTTTACAGGAGAACCAGCATGGTGATACAAAATTAGAAACCCACCACGAATGAGGCATGCTGCAGCTGTTTTAAGCGACTGCTACAGTCTAAATCCTCCCAATGCAGTATTTAGCCCTTTTGGCTGTAAAAATATTTTTAAGGAATGGCAAAGACATATGTTAAGAGCTAAATAAAATATTATTACTTTTCAATGACCCTTATAACTTTCACTCTGCTTTTGAAGATGTACGTTTATTTATTTATGTTTGCTGACCAACAATATATTTTCATGTGAATGTGGAGCTAGATTTTCAGAGTAACTCAGGATAAAATTTTCAAGTGCTCAACAGTTGGGGTCAGATTTTCACACAGGAGTTCCCATTGCGACTCTTGGAACCAGATTTGCAGCATGCTGGATAGCAAAAATCTGGCCACTGAAAGGGAGCTGAGCGCTTTTGAACGTCTAAAAATATTTGTAATATAATCAAATAATTACCAACAAATCAGAGATATTTTTAGTTGAGAGGAAAGTAGTCATAAATGCTCAATTTATTGCTAAAACTGTTAGTGCCTTGGTTCCTGATTTTCCACCTTACATGTCCATGAGAGGAAGAGCCTCTTCTTGGGCAGGTTACTCCTGGTGGGAAAAGATAAGGGCAAAGATTACCCTTTGCCTGTGTGTATTTGGGGGAGATGGGACTCCACTCTTTGGGGGAGCAAGACAGGAGATGATGGGGTTGGAGTGGAGCCACCATCTGTGGCATCCTGCTCCCTTTCCCACAATTCTGTACACCATACAGCCAGCTCCCTCCTCCCCCCCAAAAAGAGGATTAGGTAACACAGCTTAAAGGCCCATATTTTTCACAGTCAGGGTAATTTACCATTGGAACAACTTGGATGTGGTAAATTCTCAGTCAGCTGAAGTCCTTAAAGACTGCACAAGACAAGATTGGTTGTCTTTCTAAACAACACACTCTAGCTCAGCCAGAAATTATGGGGTTGATGCAGGTAAATCTTCCTGGCCTGTGGTATGTAGGAGACTAGGTTGTCATACCGGTACCTTCTGGTCTTCACGTCTACTAAAGAAAGATCTCCTTCAGGGTCATGTTGAAATGGAAGCTGTGGGGAGTCAGGGTAGGAGTCCTGAGGCACAAGCTCTCTACTTGGATGGCTTTTGGCAGCTCTCCTGAATGTTGTGGCTCTCAGAAAACTTGTGATTTTCAGGGAATAAACCTCCTTCCCATTCCATGGTAGGGCATGGGGTTGGAAACCAGGAGGAAAGGTTAGGGGTAACCCTTCCTCCCCTCCTTCTGAGGGTTTGATCATGTGCTAACTGTGCAAGTCAAAACTCATACAGATTCTAGGCCTGTATGCAGAAAATAACGTGCAGAGGAGAAAATTTTCAAAACTGTGTACTTAAAGTTAGGCATCCATATTTAGGCAGCTAAATAAAAGGGACCAGATTTTTCAGATGTGCTGTCAGTTCTCACTAAATTCAGTAACAGATGCAGGTTCCCAGTACTTTTGAAAATGAGGCCATTTTTATTTTGGAACCTTTGTATGAATATATGTGCCTGAATTTGGTACCCTTAGTTTTAAATGTCTTCTATTTAGCAAAATAGTCTATTGTATTCATTAGCAGAATACAAAAAGAATGTATCTTTTTTTATCATCACTGTCCATTCTAAAATCCTCAGTCCCCCATTATTTATTAATTGTGTTTAATAATTTGTGGTGTTAATAGTTTTCTCTGTATTCTAAACCAACAGGATTTAGCTCAATTCCTCTTCCCTAAAGGGCTGTTGTGTAAACATTGGTTAGCTGGTTAAACCAGTGCTTCTCCTAGTAATAAGTAAATGTTGTGATGTCTCCTGTGATCTCAAGAAATCACAAAACATCTGCTTATGTTATATAAGACTTTGTTCTTCAGCTATATTAACCTGAAATATTTTGCATTCATTGGTCTCCCTTACGGTCATTGAGAAATACTGCAGATAATTCTGAGAGACATGGAAAAACTATAGGGACATGATAACAACATTTAAACCGAAAATGGTGCTTTCTCATTTTCAGGATACATTCTACTTCCAGTCATGATGGCCACAAACATCACAGATCTCAAACATTACCAATAATCCGTGGCAAAAATGCATTTTCCAACCCCAAACTCTTGCAAATGATAGACAGCAGCATGGCAAGTAAGTATGAAGGAAATGAATCTACTTATCTGTCTGTCTCTATCTTAGATTTCTCTATAGAGCCCAGCACCATAATGTATAAGAGTCTGATTCAAAGCTCATTGAAGTCAGTGAGAGTCTTTACATTGATTTCAATGGGCTTTGCATCAGGCCCTAAAGGCTGAAATGGAACTTCTCTGAATATTAATAGTTGGAATATAGACCTGTAAAGATAAAAAAGCCAACACTTGCAAACATCAGAACCTGAAGATAGGTACTTAAACACATATTTGGAAAACGAAATTAGCAGCTTGCTTTGCAGAGGTGCTGACTTCCCATGGACTTCAGTGGATTCATACTACCCACGTTTTTGCCAAGCTCATTGAGTTCTGTGGTAATTTGCACCAGCTGAGAATCTGCCCCCTGGAGTGTTGTACAGTCAGGTGTGCAACATCTGAAATAGGATAAGTGCTAGAGCTGGTAAAAAATTTGGACTCTTTGCAGGTATTTTCAGGAAAAAATTGTCCTGTTTTCCATTGAAAAATTTCAAAATTCTGAATTTTTCAATCATCTTTAATCATGACTAATAAAGCTGTTCAAAATACTGTGTGGCTGTAACTCCTGCAAATTGTCATCTCCTTGCCATTTTCACATCCTGGTGTTTTGATCTGTAGGAAGCAGATTTCATGAAAATGGATGCCTTAGTATTTTACACCGCACTTTTCCTTTTAATCCCAAAATCAAGAGGCAATATTTTGTGTGCTCATTAAGATAGTAATGTATATTGGACATTTAAAAATAACAGGTATCCTTAAAGCATACCTACACACATCTCTATTTAACAATAAGAATGGCATTCTGTGTCAGTGAAAGAATACAGTAATGTGACCTCTCAGAGTAGATACTTTAAAATGCTTTAAAAAATAAATGTCCATTCTTTTCCCCATCAGCATTGCAATTCACTGGAGTGAATTGTAGCATTAGAATATCATTCTAGAATTCTAGCATTTGCAGACAAGTCAAGCATTTGCTAACTCACATATGGAACATATTGTGACATATTTTAGCAGTCATTGCCTGCTTATGTGAGGGGAGAAGGCTCAAGGATTCTTTCTTCTCCAATTGCCACCTCCACTGTGTTTTTGTGCTGTGGACAGCCAGAATTCTAGTGCTTGTACTCCCTGAATGCAAGGCGAGACAGAGTTTTAGTTCCAGCAGTGTTAAGATACCCTTAACAGGTGAGGACAGTGTTCCATTCCCTTTTTGCACAACTAACATCTAAAGGTGGATGCTAAAATGAATGCACACTGCTCACTTATATATGTAATAATTATTATGTAAGAGTTCACTTTCCCCATGTCCTCTGAAGGCAGCTTGCATGCCCTTGTCCTTTAAGGGTAGAGTGCTTCCATCAGCTACTAGTGGTTTAATGCCCTCTGCACACACAGCCTGATATACCCTACAGTTATCCCTTAACAGACCTAGAGGATACAGATAGACAGACTTGAAAAAGATATGTAACTAGTGGCAGACGGTGTGACAGGAAATGTCAAATATACATTTGTTTATTGCACATAATTTTTTTTCTGAGGGAGATGTGATGATAGGATATAATTCATTGTTCAAATCTCTTGTCAGGCTGAATGTAATCTCTGATGAAAAAAGCAAATAAATATTCTGCAAAGTTGAAAAGTTGTTACAAAATTAACAAAATTGAAGCAAGCAACCTTTGATTTCCCCCTTTAGCTTACGTGCACACTTAGGAATGAATGTTTGTACTGATTTGAGAAGCAGTTCTTGATCTGATTGGAGGGTTATTTATCTTGATACTCACTTTGTTGTTCTCTTCCCACTTCTTTTGCTGCAGGCAGCTCCAATGACACAGACATTGTACACTATGCAGACACAGAGGCAAATATTGCCACAGAGGTTTGCCTCACCATTCTTGATCTACTGTGTCTTTTCACTCAGAACCACCAGGTATTTTCTATTGTTGCAAATTCTCCTTGAAATGGTGTCATAGGTTTGAGCAAAAAGAGAATTTTAAATAAGTTTCAAAATGCCCATGTGTACGTTACAAAGAAACAAATATAATGCCAAATCATTCATTTAGGGGTTTTGGTGGGGTGAAGGAAGGGGAGTACTAAGCCTCCATGCAAGTACTGGCTTAAAGGGTCCTGGCTGAGCAGAAGAGCTAGGAAAAGGGATGACCCATGGAAACAGCATCACTTCCTACGGTGTGATGATAGTAATGCTTTGATCTCATATAAACTGGTCATTAAAAAATCTCCATACCTTTACAAAGGTGGGTAAGTATTATCCACATTTTAAAAATGGAGACACTGAGGCACAGAGAAGTTAAGGCCAAACTTTTCAAACTTGGGTGCCTGAAACTTAGGCTGCTAACTACTTACTGAGGCATCTGAATAAAAGGGCTGGTCTACACTACCGCAGCAAGTTGACCCAAGTTACGCTACTTCAGTTACATGAATAACATAACTGAAGTAGACATAGCTTAGCTCGACTTACTGCAGTGTCTACACCGTGCTGTCAACAGGAGATGCTTTCTCACCCACTTCTCTTACTGTTCTCGGAAATGTGGAGTACACAAATCGATTGGAGAGCGCTCTGCCATTGATTTAGCATGTCTTCACTAGACCTGCTAAATCAACACCTGCTGTATTGATTGCAGCAGTGCCAATCTACTGGTAAGTGTAGACATGGCCAAAGTCATCTGAATTTCAGAGAAGCTGAAATAGCTTCTACTGAAGTCAGCAGGCGTTGTGGATGCTCAGGTCACTGATCAAGCCATTCTTGCAGTATGGATTTAGAAGTCTAACTGAAGGCATTTAAGTTAGAAAATGTTGGCCTAAGTGACTTGCTCAAGGTCACACAGATAGAAAGTGGCAGCCATCAACAGACCCCAGTTCTCATGAATCCCACTTCCCTGTCTTGAGTGGTATGTGTAGTAGTTAGTGTTAATGAATAGGGAGAACAAACAGTGGAAGACAATGGTCCGATATTACTGTAGGTATGAAGAGCCCGCAGCCCATGCAGAATGCCTCACATTGCTGGTAACCTCTAAGCACTTGTAGGGCTGACATTAAAGATACTACCACATTTGAACACATTAGGACTTGGTGCAAAAAAACCAAAGGAGCCATTTTCTGTTCCATTATTACAATATTACAATCCTGTTTGTGTACTGACTTTTCAGAGACAACTCCAGCAATCTGATTGCCAGAATGCACTGATGAAAAAGGTCTTTGATACCTACCTGCTCTTTTTGCAAGTCAACCAGTCGGCAGTAGCCCTCAAGCATGTCTTTGCTGCCTTGCGGTTGTTTGTGAGCAAGGTAACTAGCCTTTTATTCCATTTGAAAGCTGTTACATAAGGTTGGCAGGGCGGTGCAACAAATCCAACTTTGTGGAGGATTTCACACTTTAAGGTGCTTTCTGTCTCTTCGTTTCATTGGTATTTAGGGATCCGTGTTGAAAAAGACCATCTGATTTACTATCTGCAGTTTTGTAGGTACAAATAATTATGGGATTATTTTCTAACCCTTAGACGCTGAACTGCCTCACTGTGCCTGGGAACCAGATCTAAAAGCTACAAAATCAGAGCTGGAGTTGAGGACATATTTTAAAAATAATCAGGATTTGGCAGATGGATTATAGTGATGGCTGAGGAGAAGTGGGAGAAATGCTGCTGTAATTTTGTAGCATTAAACAAAATTGATCTGATTGTCCAGTCCCTTGCATGTAACACAGTAGTGGAGAAAAGTTTAAGCTACATGCCATTCTTCCAAAATGGTTGTAAATTGCAAAAAAAAAAAAAAAAGAAAGAAAAGCAATATGGTCATGCCTCTTCCAGCAACATAGCTCAAAGGCCAAAGGAAGCATAAGATAAACCAGTCACAGCCTGCTTTAAATTACACACCAGACTTCCAGGAGCCAGAGGAGCATGTGCAGTGGCAGGAGAGTAAATATCTAACATCATCTGATCCATCCACCTCATTGCCTTCAGGGGTTGTGTTCTATCTCCAAACGTCTGTAGGCATATTGATCTCAGTAGTGGCTCCTGTGGGAATAATAATCTCTATAGCAATCTAGATCTGTGCCAAACATGCTTATTTTCTCCCTCGTCTCATTCCTTATGTTTTCTGCTGTCTCCATCCTGTGATCAGTAGCTGTCAACGAACAGAGCCACTTGGACCTTTACATCCTATACTCTCTGCCGTCTAATGCTGTTCAGACTGTTGGCCACAGGGGGAACACTGGCTTAATGTGACATAAAGGCATAGTAATCAATAGAGAGGAGCGAAATTTTTCAGCAAAATGTTGTCTGGCAAAAATATCAGATTTGGCAACACTGAGATGTTTTATGAATTCATGCCAATTTCATCAAATTGTTTGTTTTGAAAATACACTAGTCCTCTCTCCTTACCTCCTCCCTTCCCCTCCCCCCCAGATAAGAATGTTTCCATTTTTTGTTTGAAATAACTTTTTGTTTTGAAATTTATTTTGAATTTTTTTAAATAAATTCAAAAACATTTAAAAATGCTTAAACTGAAATATTTTATTTCGAGTCAACTGAAACATTTAATTCAGTCCAAAAAAATTTTTCAACTTTTGGATTCACCAAATATTTTGAAATTTTTTGTTTTCAGTCCAACTGAAATGAACTTTTTCAGCCTTTCTAGACTGCCACAAAACACCTATTATTTTCCCAGCTGTAGTGCTATTCCAAACTTTTTTCTCCTCACTGGTTAGCTTTTATAATGGTGTCTGAACTCTCCCCAGTCCCCTTCACTATGCTATTTCCATTGCAACTGCTGCACCTCACTATGCTTTCAGTGCACATGATGTTATTTGTGCATCAAATACAAATTTGGAAGGTCAATTTAACTGATGCTTTGTACACAACAGGATTTGATTAATGCTTTGTACACAACTTGCACACACTGTTTTCACTTACTTTCATTTTTACACAGAAGAGAATGCTTAGCTAGTGGCAGATGTTTTTGCTAGACACTGGTGTGTCTGAGAGAGCGAGGCTTGTTTTTAATGAAAGTTTGACACAAAATATGTTGATTCAAAATGAATGTAGCAAAGAGTAGTAGAAGTGCTAAACATTTTGACATTTTTTTTTCTCTAGTTTCCTTCAGCATTTTTTCAGGGGCAAGCAGACATGTGTGGATCATTCTGCTATGAAATCCTGAAATGCTGTAACCATAGGTCACGGTCAACTCAGACAGAGGCATCTGCTCTTCTTTATTTTTTCATGAGAAAGAACTTTGAATTTAATAAGCAGAAGTCAATAGTCAGGTCCCATCTACAGGTGAGTGAAATGTAAGATGCACTTTAAACAATGTATACAGGCTATAAAAAATATTCCACTGAAATGATACTTTGAATTCTGGAAATCACAATTTCTCTGTGTCGTTCTAATTTTTCTGGCATGTCTGAAAACATTGGACCATATTCACTAGTTCATTCCAGCTGTTTTGCTTTGTGCTGGTGATGCAAAGCAGCTGTAAACTTAGCTAACTGGCCATTTAAATCAGGTTTATGGCTTCATTGCATCACAGGCACAGCATGTAGCAGTTGGAGCGTATCTGACTCAGTGTGTCACCAGTGTGGGCTTAACTTACATCTCCAATTTTACAGTAGTATGATTCAATCAGTACAGATGCATGGGCATAAAACTGGAGTAATACAGTGATGAGACAGGATCTAACATTTTAAAATATAAACAATTATAAACATATAAAAGACGATTTGTTATTTATATTTATGTATTTGTTTATATTTTGTCTTCATAAAATATTTGTGGAAAGCCCTTTTCTCTCCCCCTATCAGTTCCAACTCTTGCTGATTTTTTAAAACAGGGATTAAAACTATGTCCAAACTTTGCTTTCCTTTAGTAATCATACATTGTTCTTTTTTCCTCTTCACCGATAGCTCATCAAAGCTGTAAGCCAATTGATCGCAGATGCAGGGATTGGTGGATCTCGGTTTCAACATTCACTTGCAATTATAAATAATTTTGCTAATGGAGACAAGCAGATGAAAGTAAGAAAGGTTTTGTATCTATCATTGCCTGTTATAGATGACAGAATGATAGGAAGAACTGATTCACAAATACTTTCATGAATAAAAAGACTGACTTCATTTTATAGTGATTCATGGTTCATGTTATTATTTTGTCAAGTAAATGTTTGTGAATCCCAAAATCTTAGTAAATATAACACAAATGTTTGTTCATCTGAACTTATTATTTGTTATTCACAATTTGTTGTTCTCCTTTTGAAAATGTTTCACTCATCCAATCATGGAGCAGAAATTATGCCATATGACCAGTGAAACACCGTAAATAGCATGTAGTTGAAGTTAACAGTTCCCAAATGATATTTAGGCTAGAAATTATTCTTCCTACTATTTAGCAAATACTTATGAATAATAAATAAGTTTAATAGAAAATCCAGATTTGCTTGTGATTAATTTGCTAACCCAAAATAAGGGGCTTACCTCATAATAAGTGTTTGTTTAGACCCCACTCTGCTAAATATATTAGAAAACAGTTTTAAATCACAACTTGTGTATTTTTATAAGCTCTTGTCAAATGCTTTGCAGGAAACATTTTCAATTTTTTTCTTATGGGGCTTACTCTCCTTTCACTAACAGTGGTGTAAATCAGGAGTGAGTCCATTGAAGTCAATAGTTACACTGATGTAAAATTAGTGTAAGTAACATGGGAATTTCACCTGTATTTTATTTTGTTAAAGGGCAGCTTTTATCTTTCATCTGTTAATCTTGTATCTGTGTGTTCTGCTTTTGTAGCATTCTCAGATCTGCCAATCAAAAGAAAGGCATAATTTTTTTTCTGTATCATTATGCTCTCTACACCTATGCAAAAAAACAAACAAAACCCCACAGCCCTGAAAATCAGAATTTATTATCGTCCATCTCAAAAAAAAAAAAACCCAGCAGAACTGACATACTTTTTTCTTGAGGAATAATCTGTGATCTGGCTGATAGGAAGATCAAATTTTAATCTTGTGTGGTTTGAAATGGCTATGGGCAAGACTGAGATACCATTTTTCACACTGAATACTACCTTCTGCCATTTACGTTAGTGAGGCTACCTGTGGAGTAAGGTATTACTTGCATCAGTAAGTGTATCCAAATCTGGCAATAAATTTAGTAACAGACATATGGTCATATTTTCACTTGTTACCCCAGCGTCAGTCCATTGACTTCAGTGGAGTTACTCCATATAGACAGTGGTGTAACTGAAATCAGAATATGGACTAGAGTTTCTAATGGATGCTGTGACACATCAGTAAATAAATGGCAGAGAACTGTTCAAATATGTAAATATAATGGGACTATGAGTGTGATTTAAATAGGAGTCTATCCATTGACTTCAGGCCCAGTCAGGGGTGATACTATAGTTTAACATGATAAAAGTATGACTTTGTAGGCCTTTTCAGTGATTCATTGCTTATCTTTTCCAAAGAACAGTCACTTTCCAGCAGAGGTGAAAGACCTGACCAAACGCATCAGGACAGTTTTAATGGCCACAGCTCAGATGAAGGAACATGAGAAGGACCCAGAGATGCTTGTAGACCTGCAATACAGTCTAGCAAACTCATATGCCAGTACACCTGAATTACGAAGGACTTGGCTTGAAAGCATGGCCAAGATTCATGCTAGAAATGGAGATTTATCAGAGGTAATTTACGTAAGACAAAGAAATCAGTCTGTATTTAGATTGAGATCTACAAATGAAAAGCACTCAATAATAGCTTGGTATTTTTAATTATGATGATTATTATCTAAGCTAAATGTGCAGTTTCCCTCATGTGACTAAAATAAGATGTGGACTGGGTTGAAGAGTGCCTGGATGTGCTGTATATTACAGGTTATATACCAGGGATTAACCATGACTAGCTGACACATTGCTGAGCATGATTTGTCTTTGTCCACAGTGACCACAAGGCCATTGTCAGCTTCCTGTTAGCCAACTCAGCTGTTAAAATCGTGTTTAAACACAATGTAATTTCCTAATGACAACAAGACTATGTAGTTTCCGTTCCCTTCTGGGTTGTTTGTTTTTCAGCACAGGATATGATCTGGGTCATAGCCCAATTTTTTCTTTTTGGCAAAAATGTTATTTGTATTAAATTGATTAATTGAACCTCAAGATCTTAGCCCAATAATACCTTGTTTCCAAAGTAACCATGTATTTTCTATGGGTTAGATCTTGATGCTCTTGTTTAACCCGTGCTCTATACGTATGTAGGCGAAACTTCTATTAAAATCAGTGGTAGTTTTGCCTGAGTAAGGACTTGGTATTTGACCTGTGATTTCTTCAAATTATCAAACTAAGTTTGTTTCCCCTTTTCCAAAACATATTCCGACAACGAAGAGGGTTTCTGACCCTCAGCAAACTAATAATGTAAGATCTGTGGTGTACTTTAATGTATTTATATGGTCTCTGGTTTCAGGCTGCTATGTGCTATATCCATATAGCTGCCCTCATTGCAGAATATCTGAAAAGAAAGGGTAAGTTAAATGTATTCAAATACAATAATTAATGTAGAGAATTATACAACTGAACACATCTTTGCAACTGTTTTACTTCATTCAGATCTCATTTGTTTTCTTTTCAAGCTATCCTGCTGCTCGTACCCTTCACATGTGTTTGAGATATGAGACTAGTAAATTCTTATTGTAACAGCAAAATAAAATACATATTTTATACGTAAGAGGTTAATTGAACGTTTAGCTTTTTAATGCTAAGAGAATGCTTAATTTGTTAGTGTGTCATTATTAAATATGCATGTTATTAACACATACCAGTAGCACTATACTAATAACATCTTACGCTACCATAGGTTACTGGAAAATGGAAAAGATTTGTACCTCACGTATGCTCCTGGAAGATGTTCAAGTCTCTGATAGTAATCTGTTACTAACTACTCACAATGGAGGAAGTGAGTGTTCTAACCATGCCTGTTTATGGGTCAAGTAACATCATTTAGAACATCGAGTTACGGCTCTTAAACTGATCGAGTGAAAGAAGATGTTCTCAAAAGGGGAAAGAATTATGTTGCATGATTATGTTTTTAATAGAAAGCAGTTAATACTAGGAAATATTGTGTGATATTTTTCTGATGCTCATTTTGGTTGGACTAATTAATTATCTTGATGAATTGTACAGTATGTCACTAGTTACAGTGTTTACCAACAACAAGCCATTCTGCTACTGATCCAGGCAGGAAACTCCTACTTTTGTCAGTGGGAGTTTTGCACGAAAATGCATCATAATAGGATCCTGTAATTTTCATTTCAAAGTGAGATAAACTGCTTAAAAAGGACAATATTATTAAACAATTATACATCATCAATGTCCAATAACAGAAGTAAAAATAAGACCTTGATTGTACAGTCAGAAAAAATTAACATCCAGATAATGATATTGTACATAGTATACGATGGACAGCTTTTTAATTGGAGTTCATTTTCTTCCTTATCATATGATAAAACATTAAAGGCCCAGTTCTGCAGGGTGCAAGAGTATCTCTTGCAAGATGGTACATGCCTGTATGTGCCACATCAAGTCAGATGGAGCCAAGTCTTGCAGGAGAGACACTGCAGATTGTATGATTGGGTCTTAGCCCCTCCCCCACCCTTTTTTTTTTATACAGGTTGTGATAAATCAAGTTTTGTGGTTCAACCATTTATTTAGTGTAATAGTGAAATGCCCGTGCAGAAAAAAATATGTAATTACAGTTTGAATGAAATTCCTTGACTTTGTTAGGACTTTTGGACCCTCATCCCCAATTGGGTGACTTTTTCCGGCCACAGGATTTTTATGGCTACATTAAATTACCTCTTTTCAAGGGGAAAAATAAAGAAAAAAAAAGAAATATTGCAGTTACTGTAATGCTGCTCCTCTCAGAATTGATGTTCAAATTAATGTATTCAACTTCCCAATCATTTGCAAAACCATTTTCAGAGTTGACAATAATATCTTTCCGTCTCACATTAACAGAGAAAACCCATTAAATGCATTGATTGGGGCTAGAATCTATTAAAAGGAGGAAGCGTTGTTTGTTTTTTATTTTTATGTAAAGCCTTCATTTGTACCAAGCCTGAGATGAGTGTAGCCATGTAAAACTCCTACAGAAAGTCATTTTTCGGAGGCTTATACATCATTTGTGTGTCTGGAGAATCAAGGTAGCAATGAGACTTATCCTGCTCTTATTGAGGTCTGTGACAAAACTCCCATTTGACCACAGCGTGAGGAGGATCAGGCCCAATATCTGATTGTCTACACATAATTGCTAGTCTAGATTATTTTACTTAGAGCCTAGCAGAGAAATAAAAAGTGATTTTTTTCTTTAATTATATTGTTCCTCTGCCAATCTCTGTTAGTTTATTAAACTTACATTTCAAGGTTGCTCTCAGCATGAGCTAGCTCTGTTGGCACAGCTTCCATAAAGAATTGCTTCTGTGGAAAAGAGAATAAATACCAAGGGTGTGGGGGAAATAAGATGTGTGCTTTGGAAAGGAGAGAATAGTCTGATAGCTCATAAATGGTGAAGTCACATCATCTGCAGGAGTGAGACGAAATATATTAAGAGAAGTATGCTTTTCATCAAGGAGGGACTGTGTGGGAAAGTCATGCATGTAAAGAATGAACAACTAAAGGGTAACGTCAAAACTCAGAGACAGTAAAACGTCAAATAAGTCAAAACAAATAGTAATAGCAACTCCTTTGTGGTGTGTGCCTCTGTGTTTCTGTGCACGGTGGTATAGTATATTTCACTCTAAATTTAATAAATTACCACCCTTCAGATTTTTCTACTGTTAAACTTAACATCACCTTCTCTGGCAGATTTTCCTTTTAAAAAACACTAAGGCATTAGTGGCCCAAAACACTATGGGCCAGATTCTGCCAATCTTACCCTTAGTGAGTAATACTGTATTTTGTACATAGTCTAGCTGAAAAGTACTGATCTACTTACATGCTTAATTTTATGCACTATGAGTGCTCTCATTGACTTCAGAAGGATTACACATAGTGTGTCAAGTTAAATATGTAAGTCTTTGAAGGATAAGGGCCGATTGTACTAGTCAGCATGAGTAAGAGTGGCAGACTCTAGCCCTGTAGTAATGCTATTGTACCATTACTGTAGAATACTATTTTCTATGTGTAGTTTTATATGGGTTGGCAGTGTGATACAACACAAGTGGAGTAGTGACACGCAGAGAAAAGGAGAAGATTTCTTTGAGATCATTGTCTTATGAATACATATTAGTGTATCTGCCTAGATAAGTAGATTTATGCCACAGATGGAACTTAGAATAATGTGTCATAAATTCAATCAGTTCCATTTGTGCCACTCATCACTTGGATTGTAAAAAAATAAAAAAGTAATAATCCTAGTCATATAAAACTTGTTGCCATTTTACAACATCCTATAGCCTTTTAAAATCCATGGTTATACAAGTATTAATTTAGCATTTTCATGGCTTGTACTTCAAGGCTTATTTTCCATGGGATGGCCAGCTTTTCTAAATATTACCCCAAACATTAAAGAGGAAGGAGCTATGAAAGAAGATTCTGGAATGCAAGATACTCCATATAATGAGGTTAGCAATGGTAGATTTAAATAATAATGTTGTTCTGTATTCTTTTAACTTTATTACTTTGAGGGGGTGGGGGGCTAAGCTATTTATTTATTTAGGAAGTGTTAACCAGGTTATAAATCCTTGTCATGTAAATATCAGAAGCAAAATAAAATCAAAATGAGTTGTGGTTTAAAGAGACATTATAAAGGAATATAGTAACCAGATCTCTCTATTTAGAAGAATGTTACCGTTACAGAGCATCATTACCACAGCTGTGACATGTCATTTTGTTAAATGGGGTGAAATCTATCTACACAAATTTAACAAACCAGGCAAGTCTATCAAATGTTAATATACCAAAAAATTGAAAAGGTGTGATAGGGGTTTCTGTAGGTAAATGTACTTTGAGTACTGAATAAAAGGTAACCAAATATCTAAGTATATATTTGTCCTCTGTCTGTTTTGCTGGGTATGTAATTGGTGTGTTAATTTTTCTTGAACAACCACTTCCCATATTTTGGAGCCACTGCTCTATGGTTGGCCTAATCTTTTCTTTTTTCAGTGAGAGGCTATCAATAGCCAAGCAGCTACAGTAGAATCTCACAGTTACGAACACCTTGGGAATGGAGGTTGTTCGTATTATAGTTCTTTCAAAAAGTTCTTTCAGTTGTTCTTTTTACAACTGAAGATTGACTTAATACAGCTTTGAAACTTTGCTATGCTAAAGGAAAATGCTGCTTTTCCTTTTCTTTTGGTAGTTTTCGTTTAACACAGTACTGTACTATATTTGTTTTGTGTTTTGTTTTGTATCTCTGCTGCTGCCTGATTGCATACTTCCAGGCCAAACGAGGTGTGTGGTTGCCTGGTCAGTTTGTAACTCTGGTGTTTGTAACTCAGAGGTCCTACTGTACTAGCAGATGACAGATTAATTCTTCATTTCCTTTTGTGTGACCATTTCCACCCAGAATTCCCAGGAAGATTATTAAAGGATTATTTGGTAATAAATAGCCAACAATTTGTGATATTGGCTACAGATTACATCCAGTACTCTCTAATGGCTGGACATGCCCACCATACATGCATAAAATCTCCTCTTTCACCGCAAGTTTTTCAACATACAGCTAGCTGGTGTGAGGTACCACTGAAACAGTATCTTCAAGAAATTTTCTTTTATTGTGCTATGAGGTTGCTGGTGCTGTGAGGTTGCTGGTACTCCTTTCAAGATCAAACCTCATTACTCTGGGGTAATTTGTTTATACAGGTCCTTTTCCCAGCATGTCACATATGGACATTTTTTTTTATTTGGATAGTCTTCTGTAAATTTTGATGTAAATTAACTATAATTTTTTCTTTCCTAATTTACCTGATGCTATTACGTCTCTTAAAATTAGCTTTCTGTATAAAACAGTTTTTCTAGAAAGTTGAGAACTATAATGCCTAACTTGAAAACACTGGTACCACAGGAGAGTGGGATAGTCAAAGATAGTTTTTATTACTAAATAAGTTAGAAAAGTTTCTTTACTGAATAGAGGGCCAACTGTATGTATTCCATGGCTCGCCCAATCTTTAAAAGTATCTGGTTTATAATTTGAGTTAAGATCTGAATTATTTGCAATGGCTGTTATTGATGAGGAAAAAAGAACTTGTCTTTAGTTCTATCCCAAACCTATAGTGTAGCCTTTGCTAAAAGATACACATATATTTCTGGAGGGCAATAATATTTTTATATGATTCCTGCGCACATTATAAATGTGATAAACTATATTAAGGGATCACTTTACCCAATGCAGACTCCTTTCACCTAAAATATGGCAACTGTTTAACAATGCACAATAAAGCCACAAGAACGTCCAATTTAAATAACTGGGGTGGAATTTTAGCTTGACCGACTGTAAAATACCAGAATTGGAATATAGGGAGGAAACCCTGACTAAAACATCCCTCTGCTTCTCCAAAAAAGTGCCATAGGGTCTTTTTCTGTCTACAAATGTTTTATATCTCATCCATTGACTTGCTAATGGCTCTGATGGAAGAGTGCTAGTGATCCACTAGATAGCACCACTTTCTGTATCACCTGTGTGTTCTTCAAAGGCCCAAGCACTGACTGAACAAGCCTGGCATTACTTCTCTTGTGCCATGCTTCTGCAAGCTACCACCAGGTGGTATGGCTGCAGATATGATAGCTGGTGGTTTCTGAAGCGTTGGGAATTTCTTATTTTTGGCATTTTGAACCTTTACAGTGGTACTTAGACCTACATAAGACGGTAGCAGGTTGCCAAATGATTTTCACCAATTTCTTACTAAGCTTCTTATGACTATATTAACCTACTGTATAGAAGAAATCATATTGAAATAAAAAATATATATATGTACTGCTGATGTCATCGTAATTACCAAATGCAATCAACAAGTAAGTCACCATAGAATTTTTATTTGTGGCATTACAGAATATCCTTGTGAAGCAGCTGGAGTTGTGTGTTGAATACCTGTGGAAGTCTGAAAGATATGAACTGATTGCTGAAGTTAACAAGCCTATCATTGCTGTATTTGAGAAACAAAGAGATTTTAAAGTAAGCTGGGTTTCCAATTAAAATTTCTGTCTTAAAAAAACAGAGTAGGAGGAAAACACAGACCAGTGTTGTTAAAATTAAAATACACCAATTCAATTTTAATATTGCTGGGTGGGGGTTCGTTCGTCTTTGGATGGCTGAGTTAAAAATATCTTGTCTGAAGCCTGTGCAAGGTTATGGAAACCCCATGAAAATACATTTTCTATGGTTTCTGTAGCTCTGAGATCCCCTAGGTATGGTTTTCATTATTCAGACCTACATTAGCAAAATTACCATATACTGTCACCTATGAAGGTAGTGACCAAACATTGTTCCATCTTCATGGCTGTTCCATAGCCTACATGAAATGAGTATATTGGCCTTTAGCTAAGTTCCAAGAGAATTGGGGTTCACATCACTGTAATGACTGATACCCTGACATGCAATGATCTCAAAAAGTAGGCAGGCTCCTGTGCCTATGTGAAGTTCATTGCAGGATTGGAGTCTGAACAATCCCCTTTTGGACAGTCAAAGCAGAAAGACTAACTGGATTGTTGGGGGAGTGGGAAATGATCTACTCTCTAACCCACCAGCTCAGGGTTTGGGTACATTGGTGGGACAGAGGATGGACACTCACATCGCTATCACTTATGCTTTACCTGTGCCATGAATGGATAAAGGGTTTTGATTTCAAATCCTGCTCCTTTCATAGGCACTAAAATCACACTCGCAAATTCCTTTGGACAAATGAGCCCGTAAAGCTCATTAAAACCATAATATTGTTGCCTGGTGAAATTACATCAAAATTCTAGCCATTTTTTATTTAGAGATTTTAGTCTATGTCTTGCATTATATGCCCCTTCTAGAGGTCTCTTCTTATTTTTACAACTCCTTTGACCAAATGAATAGGAATTGGTATATGCATTTATCAAAGAGTTGATTTTTAGCAGTGAAAGTGTTTAGATATACCTAAGCTTAAAAATAACCTAAATTACAGGATAAAGGATTTAATTTTGAAATTATTCCGTGTTTGCTTTTGTTTTTCTTTAATTTCAAGTAGAAAAGCAATTACTTAATAATAATCCAAGTCATTGATTTCCTTGTTTAAACTGGAAAAAGGTAACTTAGCATGGGATGTAATTTGGGAAGCAGGGCCCCAGTGCAAAACATGGCTTTTACCAAAAGTTCACACTATGATAATAAAGTTATAGAATAACTGAAACTGAGAAGGAGTAAGGTGCAAAGGTGGTATACAGAGACTCCTGATACCTGTCCTGAGGCTGCCCCTTCTGTGCTGTGTCTCTCAGGATGTGCTCTTCATTCCATTCCGTGCCCACTGAATCACAGCTCAGTAATCAGGATGAGTAGCCTCATCACCGGCCATCCAGATGTGGGGGGACCAGTCCCAGATAGATTTCTTTTTCTACACATTGGGACAGACTTATACTGTAACTCTTTCCTTATGGAGCTATGCAGGAAGGCTACTACCACCCTAAAACTGTGTGGCCAGGAGAAGGCAGAAGTCTTGAAATTGACCTCTTGCAGCTGCTACTGAGAATAAAGAAGGTAGCCACCTCCACATGATTGGAAATCCCATGGTGGCAAAATTAACCTGAATAAAGCCTTTTAAAAATACAATTTTACATTGCACTTTTTCTGTTCCCTTTTACCGTAGAGACTGTCAGATCTGTACTATGACATCCATCGATCATATCTGAAGGTCGCAGAAGTAGTGAATTCTGAGAAACGTTTATTTGGCCGATACTATCGTGTTGCTTTTTATGGGCAGGTACGTCAGCCTCAGATTCTGTGTATAAGTCTGTGTATCTATAGATATAAAGGTGCACATTTAGAGAAAATCATTCTGGACACACTTTTCTTAAGGAAATTAAACTAGGCAAACATGGTCAACATTGAAACTATGTAGTAATAGTAATTAAAAAGCCTGAGCTGAGCCCAGAATTCTTTACATCAGTGTAAACTGTTAGAGTAGATTTACACTGGTGCGATTGAGAGCAGAATTTGCACCTCAATTTCTAGTCATTCTTTACTCAGGCAAAACTGATTTTGAAGTCAAGATCAGTGATGTTTTATGTGAGTAAGAATTTAATAAAAGCTAGTATTGCCCTCAGTATTCAGTCCTATCTTTCTAATCAGCATAAACTAGAGCTGTGAACAGTAGCTAATTTGTTGTTTCTTCTTGACTTTCTGACCTTCGCTTTTCATCCCCTTCTGATTCTATGCAATATGCAGTACAGTAGTTGTATGCTATCTACTGTGCGTTAGCCTGTTCAGAGCAATCACAGTGGCATGAATTTATGCTTTTCCCAACTGCAAACTGTTGTGGGAGGCTAGCATGTTCCTTTAAGACGTGTTTGGCAACCATGCAGTTTCCATTCCTCTGTAATAATAAGGTTTGTAAACAACAGATTGATATGAATCATTCTGTTTGCTAATTAGTGTTTAATGCTCTTTTCTTCTTTTGGTCTTATTCAAGGCTGTGGTAAGTTCTCTGCTCTTTTGCATGCTTTCTTTAATTCTTCTCACTCATCCTCCCCTGCCCCTGGTACAGTTTACTTAACCTTAACTTGTGCTTTTCACTATTCAGTGTGGCAGATGAAATAACATTGTTTCATTCATTGTCACATCTTGCAAACTAATTTTTGTTCGTTCGGTTTCCCTGAATTACAAAAACGTATCCGTCACTGCGCTGCATCCGTACCATGAGCCCTACTGCCAGTGACCTCAGCGAGAGCTTTGCTATTGACTTCCTTGGGAGCAGAACTGCACCCTGTGTTGCTTCTGGTGAAATGTTTATTGTAGCACTAATGCTGTTTAAGTGCAAAATTGTGCACTCAGTGGAGTAAGACTCCTAACTCTCTGCTCAGCTACACAGGACCTCTTCCAATTACAGCTGGAACAGTGGCACTGTACACCTGACGATCCCCTCTGTGAGTCGGGGAGGGGAGGGAGGAGAAGGAAATGACCAAGAATTGGTCCCTGTTTGCTGGTCAGCAAAACTGAACTCTTCAGGTGCACGAGGGAAAAGCAAAGTGCACCCTATAAAGGACTGCAGTGACTTATTTTCCTCTGCCTTTCTAAGGGTATGGCTACACTTAGAGCTGCACAGCGCTCCCTCGGCAGCGCTTTGAAGTGCGACTGTGGTCGTCCAGCGGTGGGAGAGAGCTCTCCCAGGGCTGCAGGTACTCCACCTCCCTGTGGGGATTAGCTTACAATGCTGGGGCAGTGTTTACACTGGCATTTTTTCACACCCCTGAGCGAGAAAGTTGCAGTGTTGTAAAGCATCAGTGTAGCCAAGCCCTAAGAAAGAGGAAGCAGGAGAGGGATTGTAACTCACCAAGGGCTGGTCTACACTAGGGGGGAAATCGATCTTAGATACGCAACTTCAGCTACGTGAATAACGTAGCTGAAGTCGAATATCTAAGATCGGATTACTCACCCGTCCAGACTGCGCAGGATCGATGTTTGCGGCTCTCCGTGTCGATTCCGGAACTCCGTTGGGGTTGATGGAGTTCCGGAATCGATATAAGCCCGCTCGGGGATCGATATATCGCGTCTAGCTTAGACGCGATATATCGATCTCCGAGCAATCGATTTTAACCCGCCGATACGGCGGGTAGTCTGGACGTACCCCAAGTCACAGTTCTTTCCCAAGGCAATTCCTGGGGCAGTGCAACTACATGCCAGTCTTCAGTAAAGGATGAGCCTTAAGGTTAAAACTAGTCCTACATGAGTAGCTGAGCTGTGCTCAAACAAACAGGATTAAAATCTCCATTACAATGCAAAGGCTTTTCTGCAGCCAGTGAAACAAGGGCAGCTTGGTTTAAACAGCCTTAGTGATATAAAAAGTGTGATTGTTTTGCAAACAAATGCCGGTTCGTTTATACACTGGCTCATGCTTAATTTAAGCTGTAAACAAGCACACATGGCTTTAAAATACATCCATGGAATTTTTAGTTTCACTGAGAAGTAGAGAGCTTTCATGTTGTGGGAGGGGAAGTTGGCTTGGATTGTTCCTAACAAAGCCCTAGTGACAAAAGATAGGAGTCTATTGTGAAATTAAAGGTAAGTGCTTTAAAAGAACAGTGATGGGTAATTGCATTTAGCAGGGCAAATCTGAACTGATGCATGTGGGCCTTGGCTACACTTGAGAGTTACAGCGCTGGTGGTGGCTTTATAGCGCTGTAACTCACTCCCTGTCCACACTGGCAAGGCACATACAGCGCTGTATCTCCCTGGCTGCAGCGTTGCATGTACTCCACCTTGACAAGAGGAATAAAGAGAATAGCGCTGCTGCTGCAGCGCTGGGGTGCCAGTGTAAACAGGGAATAATCTTACTACGCTGTAACTGACCTCCGGAAGCTTCCCATAATGCTTTTAAGTAAAGATTACTCTCTTTGTTTTGTTGTGATGCCTCTGTTTGTTTTGTTGTGAACTCAGGGCTCCCAGAGCTGCTTATCAAAAAAATAAACACAGCTACTGTTTGCTGTGAATGAGTTCCCTTTGGAATGCCCACAGCTAGTGTTTGCTTGAAGAGAGAGGAAGAGAAGGGGCTTGAGGAGAGAAGCAGCACGGCATGCGGGAGGGAGGGGGGGTCCATTTTGGAGATGCTGCTTATCTGGTCTGTGAGGAAAAAAACAAAGAGGGCTGTTTGCTTTCTGTGAGTGAGAGAGGGCTGGGAGAGGGGGTCGGAACTTGCAAGGCAGCTACTGACAGAGTGTCAGCTCCAAAAATCCACTCTCTCTGTCTCCCCCACACTCCCTGTCACACTCCACTCCATCCCGCTCTTTTGAAAAGCACGTTGCAGCCACTTGAACGCTGGGATAGCTGCCCATAATGCACCGCTCCCTATGCCGCTGCAGATGTGGCCACAACAGTACACTGGTAGCTGTCAGTGTGGCCAGATTGCAGCACTTTCCCTACTCAACTCTACGAAGACAGGTTCAACTCCCAGCGCTGTACAGCTGCAAGTGTAGCCATACCCTCAGTCAGTCGAAGAACATCCTTTGGTTGCAAATGGTTTACAAATGTTCTCAGAACCGTATTACCAACCGTACATGACAACCTTAGATATAAGGCCTGAACTGAAAGGAAAAAAAATCAGTCCATTTCCATGAATGGTTTGTGCCTGCATACTTCTCCCTCTGAAAAGTATCCTTTTTGTAATTCTCTTTGCCCCATATGCCAGTAACTTCCATTTTCATTATACACCTTAGACTTTTTCATCCATTCATTACCAAGAGTATTTGAAAACCTCAGTAATGAAAGTTGATTATGATCTTGCTTAAATTAATTTAAAACTGTATAGACACATTCTTTTTCCTACTTTAGGCAGGCAGGCAGGCAGGCAGACTAAGTACCCTTTACATCTAAGTGATACCACATCCAAACTTTACAGAATTAGATGCCCAAATCCTTATTTAGGCATCTGTTATTTTTCAGAGGTGCTGAGCGTCTTCAGCTACTATTGACTTCACTATTGTATTCACAATTTTTTATTTCAGTGGAAGTTGTGGTACATTCAGCATTTCTGAAAACCAAGGACTTTTATTTAAGCACCTGCAATGGATTTGGGTGCCTAGCCTGAGGTTTTAAAATGCTGGACAACAATATTGTAGATATTTAGCCATATAAGCAAAAAGTTCTAACGAAAATATAGTGAAAAAGTAACTTTTCAATAAAACTACAGACATTTAGACTGATGTAAATTTATGAAAATTGCTCTATTCAGTATAATATAACTGAGAGACAATACAGTGAAAATCAGTATTTAAAAATTAAATACCTATTGAAAAGTGGCAGAAACATTATTATGCAAAATACATACTTCTCCTATGAGTAGCAAGTGCGTGATGTGCCACATTTGTATTTCTCCCCTACAACAAAAACTACTCATAGAGGGCAGGTTGGATAGAACACCCTTAGAATAGTGCAGCTCCTTGGTGTGTGTATTCTGTGTTGACACCAAGTGAGGATTTCAAAGGTTCACAGTGAAATTTTAAAATTGCACTATTTTAACCCTGTCCGAACAATGGACAAAAATCACTCTATATAATTTTCCAGTGTATCTGACAGATTAACCTGCCATAAAAAATGGGCACAATTCTGATTGCCTCTGGTGTCAAGATTATAATCAAGTTTACAGTAACTTTTCATGGGAGCTCTGGCTACTCAGTGGGGCAGACCTCTTAAATGCAACCCCAACTTCTCATGCATAGCCATTCTATAGGAGTAAAATCTGCGCTGGCACCTGAAAATCCACGCTTCTGCCTGCAAGAGCCCAGATTCTACTGGGTGTGTTGGAGGTCTCTGCAGATGGATTGCATTGCTGCTAGAGCCCTCCCGAGGAATTGTAGCGCACATGTGAACCAACAGCTCTGCCATCCTTAGAAAGGGTGGAGCTCTGCAGCCTATTTGACTGAGGTGGTGATCATGATCAGTGCTCCCTTTTAGACAGCTAACACCCACAGGAGCTCCACAATAAAATTCTCACCAGCTCCTTGAAAGTTCTTGTAGGCCCTATACTTTTTGTGCACTTGTGCCAGGGCCAGCTAAATTTTGTGCCCAGTACCTTTAACTGCATGTGCAAATCAGCACTGGAAAGGTTAGGTCCCTACTTGCCTTAGAATAATGCAGCTTTTAACAGTGCAGAACTGCAGATTCTGATTTAACTGATAAGGAAGCCCACTCAAGGACCCTTTAAGTCTTTTCATTTAGTCACAGCTGCATAGTCCTTGCTACTACTTCAGCACAGCACAACTGTGACTGAGCAATGAGATACCCCAAGATTTGTGCCTATTTATCAAAACCTGAGATTTCAGGAATACAAAACTTGACTTCTCATCTGTATTTCAAGGATGCATGTTATTTTCACTGAGCTGGTAGTTAGATTACAAAATGAATTCAGATTAATTCGTCTTTCCCAATGCAGCTAGGAATTTCTCTACTTTCCACAATGCACACTGCATGCATTTATACATTATCCGGCTTCTGCATCAGCTAGAGCATAGAAGCAGTTCATTCCAAGAGGGGCTGTTGTCTCCCCAGTAAGATATAGGAGTGGTGAGCAAAGTTTCATTAAACTAGCTCAGCTTAACTTTGGTTGAACAGATCCCAATGGGTCACAAATGGGGGCTGCTCTTTCATCCCAAAAGCACTTTGTCTATGACTTCTGCCACTGGCATTCAGCACTCTGGGGAGGTGGTGAGACTCTGTGGCCTTCTGCACCAGCAATATGCTAATGAGACACAGCTCAAGGTCTCATTTCCAGACAATGCCATGATTCAGATATCCTAGCACCTGTGCAAGATAAGTGCCTGGATGAATTGTTACTAGCTCAGGCTCAGTCTGGACAGATCTGATGTGTTGCTGGTAGCAGGAAAGAGGAAATTCAAGACCATAAGAAGAGCACTGAATTCTCTTACCAATTGTCAAGGTCATATGCGGCCTCAGTGTCCCATTGTATTTGTTGCTAGTCCTTCACACCCAAAAAAGCAGCAAATGCCTGAAATCTATCTCCATCTTTGGCTGGTTAGGATACTGTGCCCTTTACTATCTGGTATAAACCCAGCAATGACAAACCCATGCCTTCATCACCTTCAGGCTATACTACTGCAGTGCATTCTGCTTGGGACTGACCATAAAGGCCACACAGAAGATCATGCCATTCCAGCAAGCAGCAGCTAACTTGCTCTACAGATGACATTCTGTTGCTTCGTGCCTTTAACTGATTTCCCAGAATAAAATAAGGAATAATTAAAACTGCTTCAGGGTCTTGGTGCTGCTCTTTGAGGCCTCACTGGAAGGGGCTTACTCTTTGCGTGCAACTCACTTTCAGAGACTGATCACTTGGGAAACTGAATTTGATAGTTTTCAAGGTATAACTGTTGGGAGCTGAATGCCAAAATTCACAGTGTCAGGTCAACTGTTGAACCCCTTGTGTATGAAGATCAGGATGAACTTGGGCCCTGCCACTTTAGGGGTGCAATCCAAGCTATCTTATAATAAAAATGACCCACAATATGCTAGGCACTGTCAGGATCTTCCCTAGGAAACAAGGGAGACCGGCAACCTCACATACCACAGAAAGTGGAGATGTCAAAGGGGAGAGGGGAAATGTGATTCTTTCAAAAGCTTTTTAAGTTGCATATGTGTGTGGTATCTAGGTAACATGGCGATGGGCTCATTACAAACACATCAGATAGATGCTTTGCCCATCCAGCTGGCTCAACAAGTCATTACACTTGACAGAATTATTTGCCAGCAACCTCTCCATAAACATTTGCCAGTGGGCTGTTGCAGTTCAGCAAGTCATTTCCCACAGCTGTCCCAAACCTGCTGTGTGTTCATTTGTTGTACACTAACTCCATCTTAAATACAGTATGTCCATTCAATTTCATTCCTTTAAAAAGGGGCAGAATTATGGTGTCTAGATTTCAGAATATAATAAAAAATATATATTTCTTAAATATATACCTATATATTGCCTCTGGCCCTAACGTGTGAACAGGGTGCGAAGAACTTTATGGGGCCCATGAAAGGGCCAGATACAAGCAGGAAGCCACAGGCAATGCTCCCCCCATGGAGGCGATGGGACCATGCTTCTGCACTAGAATGCATTGTTGAGTGGTCTGGTAGTGGTGAATGGAGCAGTGTACATCATCCCAAAAACACAGCCTCATTCAGAATCTCAGAAGATAAAAATTGCAGGCTGGTATTTTGTACTAAAATACTGGATTTGTCCAACACTTCCATATCTAATGATGACTCTTGTTACTGTTTATTTGTACTGCAGTAGTGCCTACAGGCACCAGCCAGATAGGGAGCCCCATTGTGCTAGGCTCTGTACAAACATAGTATAGAAAAAGAGCCCCAAAGAGCTAATAATCACAATAGACAAGACAGACGAAGAGTAGGAGGAGAAACAGAGGCAACGCAATCTTGTCCAAGGTCACAAACAGATCTGTGGCAGAGCTGGAAGTATTTGAATGGGAAATGTACAGTTTTCCTTTGAAGCTTTGAAGTCTTAGTGTCTTGAAGATGTTCTTACACCAGTTCAGAAAGGTGCTGAGCATCCTTGAGGTCTATGGGAGTTGAGACCTTGTAGGAGGTACTCAGCATCTGGTAGGATCAGACATTTCCCTTTGCCAAGTTAATGGTCATATGGGGGCAAAGGGACCTGGCCAGAGTGCCTTTGTGCTCCATCAATCCTGACTGGTGCAATGGTCCATTGGGGCCATTTCAGGCAACATAAATTAGAGGTGCAGCCTGCTCCCTCTGGTAGACCTGACCTGCCCCATAAACCAGAGCAGAAAGGAAGTAATGTAGGGCCATGCTTCACCACAGCCCAACTCCTTTGAGGTGATATGTTGCCCCAGGAATGCACAGAGGAGGAGATCCTTTTACTCCCTTGAGTTTAGGGGCTATGACAGTGACTCTTCTTTGCATGACGAAAGAGAAGCTCCTTCAGCTCTCCCCACACTGGATAGCCATTCAACGTCAGTCGCAGCCTGTCCCTAAAGGAGTGAAAGTTTACTGGAAACCAATAACCAGTTTTGAGAATTCACTTCTACTTTTACACGCAGTTGATCACACTGTCCTTATAAACCAATAGCAGGCAATATGATAACAAAGTGTTTCCATGAATTGATAATGTGACCTCAGCTACTTAATATTTTAAAACCCCTAAACTGGAGGATATTTGACTCTTACAAATATTTTAATCTGACTCTTAATGGCTTTGCCAGATTTGTGGCATATGACAGACAGGATTATTATATGGTTTCCAAGTAACTCCTGCTTCTCATTTGAAGTTTTGTTAGAGACCACACTTTTAAGTAATATCTCTCGCGTTAGAGAGTAGAAGACATCTATCAGTTATCTTTTTTTACTGAAATGATTAACACAGGTATCATCTCAAAGTGCTGGATTGCATCAGCAAGCAATCTGACACTTACATGTAAACGTTGTGCTTTAGCTAGCAAAAATGTGTAGTGCCAGTGACTAAGAGGATATGCTACCACAGCTCAGAGCAGGATTAATTTCAAAAATACTTCTTTTTTGTAAATCAGTGGTTACATAAAGCAGATTATTTTCAGTCAGAACAATCCAAATTAGCTTTTTATTGGGGTTGGATAGAATTAATGGAGTTTTCATCTATTTTCACCCAAAGTAGTTTTCCATTGACTTCAGTGGGAGTGAGATCAGAAAGCAGCTTACGCTGCTGCAAACCTTTCCCGCATCAGAGTCCCATCAAAATCAATCACCTGGGTAAGAGTTTACAGGATGTAAGCTGTTCAGGCATGGATTTGTTCTTCATGTGTCTGGAAACTGCCTTGCGTGCCTATGATGTGATTTCGATAATAATCATAGGTTACTATTACTATTCTTTTTCTTCATTTGTTTCCAGCAACACCCACAATGTGCTAGGTACTTTCTAACCTTAAAAAACAAAAACAAAAAACAATCCTCTGGAGCATTTTACTGCCCGCATTGTAGATGCTTACCTTTACTGACAATCTCCTCTGACATCCAAGCTAATGAAAAGGAGACAAAATGGGCAAAGAATATGAGAAAATGTTGGGTTAATTTTTACTAAATTATATGTGAAAGAATGAGGGAAATTTCTTTCACAGTTTTCTGAGTAGAAGAGGCTGATTTAAATTATCATGAATCTAGTTGCTGTCTGTGCCCCTGAGAAATGTGCATGGTATGAGTCAGCTTTTGTAAGCCATAGTGGCAGGTACCATATTTTCTTTTAACAACAAAGTTTTATTTCCTATTCCCAGATCCATAGATTTTTAAGGCTGGTGGGAACCATTAGGATCATCTTAATCTGACTTCCTATATAGCACACAACTACCGGATGCATCACAACTCAAACCACAGTTTCCATAAGGGGATCACAAAATTTTCTTTGTATTCTATCTCAGAGGCATTCTATAATTAATGATGCTGCACAACGATAACGACATTATAGTGTAGCATATGAAAATAGTGCCTTCTTTCATTAGAGGTACTGCGGGCCCATTTTACTGGAGAAATTGGGAAGATAAGTCACGGCCAGATCCTTCTCTCTCTTCAGCTCTGCTGAAATAAAGATCATTTTCTTTATCTCTTTCACATGTTCTAGATGAACATTTTTAGTTAATTTATTTTTACAAAGCTGTAACTGTCTCATGCATTTTGTAATTATTGGCCCTGCATAAATTAATAATTAATCTTTTTTTCTCTAATTTTTCTCCTGAGGCCAAGGTTGAAATGTGATTGAGTTTTTTAAAATACTGCTTTTTGGCTGGAGCTTTCCAAGGTACCACCAGTGGGAATTAGACTCCCCAACTCCCAATAACTTCCAGTGGGAGTTCAGTGCCTTACGCCCACAGGCATCTTGGAAAGTCCTGGAGTGTATTTGTATGCTTCTTCCTGCCAATATATCTTACTGAAGGGACTTTTTCCTCTGGTGCTTACTAAGGAATATTACAACTTCAGGCATCTGTTCCACAGTATGTTAGGGCTACAGGGGTTTGTTTGTTTGTCTTTTTGCTGTCCTTTTTACCCTTAACATTCTGACTTGCTGCCCGCATTGTAGCTGCTGACCTTTACTGACAATCTCCTCTGACATCCAATCTAAATGAGTTATTTTCCATTGACAAGCAAGGGGGTATTTTTTGGGTACATGCTGCAATATTTGCATCACCAAAAGTCCAGCAACAGCGTATGAAACCCATCCAGCTTATGCCTCCTGCTCCCCTGCAAGGGTGAGCACCACAGGTCAGGATTTAGCCCTATTTGTATTTTACATGTTACGCTCAGATACTAAATAGAAAGCTGGTTTTCCCACTGAAGTATAAGATCATTGTCAGTGGTAAAGTCCAATTATTGTTAATGGGAGTGGTGCATGTGACCTATTACATTCAGCCTGAAAAGATTTTATCCTAAACTGTCAGTATACGCCAGTTATGTATGTTTTATTTGCATATGGTGTATTTTATATATTAATTTTCTGAGGTAAACATTTCTTAGGGAAACTGGCAGGTTCTTGTTTTATTCTTCAACAGACCTTTTATTAATACACTGCCAGCTACGTCCAATGTTGTAAGTACAAGGCTTTGCAAAGACTGTACAGCAGTCTTTTTGTAAAAGTCGACAGTCTCTGCAATTTTATCTTTTCAGTGTAAATAATAAGTTACATTGTCTTTGAAGATATCACAATGTATTATTTGGTTTTTTTAAGATTACAGCAGAATACTCTTTAAATGAACTCAGATACAGATCAGTTCATTTTTGCTCTCACACAGTTGTGCATGCAATCCTACACCCATTGAATTTTATGATCTTATTGCTTGAAAGAAGAGAGAACTGTATTTCATGTAAATCCATGAGCTATTACTAATTTAGTCATCTGTGATTTATAACTAGAATGTACCACTAGATGGCAGTCTCTCCACACAGCCAAATAAAAGCATCAGAGGGGTAGCCATGTTAGTCTGGATCTGTAAAAGCAGCAAAGAATCCTGTGGCACCTTATAGACTAACAGATGCATCTGACGAAGTGGGTATTCACCCACGAAAGCTCATGCTCCAAAACGTTTGTTAGTCTATAAGGTGCCACAGGATTCTTTGCTGCTTTTACAAATAAAAGCATGCATTCTATGCAAATGAGTATCAAACAAATCCTCC
The DNA here is from genome assembly GCF_025201925.1 of Gopherus flavomarginatus. Taxonomy (NCBI): domain Eukaryota; kingdom Metazoa; phylum Chordata; order Testudines; family Testudinidae; genus Gopherus; species Gopherus flavomarginatus. The sequence goes on along the minus strand of NC_066624.1, from coordinate 77,946,753 downwards.
GATATCCAAAGCTGTTTACATTGTATTTCACAATAGTTGTCCATCTGATTAACATTTAGATGCATGTTGGGTCTAATGTCAAAATTTGTGTAATGTGTTTGCTTCCTTCATCATTCACATGCTGTAGCACTCAGAAAAACCAATCAATGACTCCAATATCTAAACAATTGGATACATTAAACCTTATGTCACAATAAACTTGTATGTGTTATTTTCTGTTTACACGCAGTTTGCCATATCTATTACACTGATTGATCTTTTCTATTTGTTTTTGAACAGGGCTTTTTTGAAGAAGAGGAAGGTAAAGAGTATATCTATAAAGAACCCAAGTTAACAGGGCTGTCTGAGATCTCACAGAGACTGCTAAAACTTTATGCAGATAAGTTTGGAGCAGACAATGTGAAGATAATCCAAGATTCCAACAAGGTATGGGAGAAATGCTGTGTTTAGATGCATGTAAAGTGGGAGCAGTGCATTCAAATTTGACCCATAAAGTTCTTTCAAAAACGCATGCTGCACTTTTGTTAATTGGTGAAAAACCTGTTCCCTTCATTCAGAATACTATGGGCTGGATTATGGAGTTACCACAAGCCCTTAGTAAGAGGCAGCACTTAGTGGCAGTGATGCAGGAGCAGAGTCCCAGTCTGGTCCTGACTCCCCCTTGATCCAGGGCTATATTAAGCAGTGCAAGCCTTTTACCTGGCACTGTTTAGTCTGCCTTCTGCAATGGGTCCGCTGTACTTGGTAAGTTAGCGGGAGAGTCAGAGCTCCTCCCCCTTCCCATCCCAGCCTTCTCAGTTCCGGGGGTGGGAGGGTATAGGAATAAAACCCCACGTGGGTGGCTCTCCCCTTCTAAGACTATACTTACACTGTGAGCTAGGGGTGTCTCACACACACTCACACTCGCTTGTGTACACATACTCATGCTAGCTCTCATCAAGCTAACGCAAGTATAAATAGCAATGTGGCTGCAGTAGCATGGCTAGCAGCAGCCAAGTACAATCCCACCTGAAACTGGTGGCTTGAAATCCTGAGCCCCAGCCCAAACCACCACATCCACACTGCTATTCTTAGCACTCCAGCTTGAGCCCCGCTAACATGAGTCTGTCTGCCCAGACTGGGTGGCTCACTCCCAGCTGCAATGTAGACATATCCCAACTATGACTCATGATGTAGGCAGTCCATTGAGGGGAGCAATGAATCACATTGTGTCCCCTGTTTCCCTGAATGGGTGAGTGCCATGGGTCAGGATTTAGCCCTATTTATATTTAACACCCATGTACTAAATAAAAAGCTGATTTTCCCACTGAAGTGTAAGATCACATCACCACACTTTACTCTACACCACACTGGCATTCTCTATGTAAGGCTGTTCCTGGAAGCCAAAGATTTAACACTGTTGTGATACCATAAACGTTTCCAAGAGGGTGTTTCTAGTGGATATGAGCAGAGTATGGAACTAGTGCAGTAGTTTTATAACAAAAATGAGCCATGCCTTCTAGTAGGGCCTTGGGCTGCCCTGGCCTGGTGATGTAGCCATAGGACAACGTTGTAAGAATACATGCATCACAAATGTGTATTACCATTGCAAGGCAGAAATTGGCTATTTCCTTTCTAATTCATTCAACCCACATCCAATGTTGCCATTGAACTCTACTCAAAACTCCCATTGACTTCAACTGAAAAACATGCCCCATAGTCAGTTATCTAAATATTAATGTATGTGCCCAACATTACTTTTGAAAATCATGAGCTGTGTTTACACAAATATCAATAAAACCACAGTGGGTAAAAACAGCAAACCTGTAAAAAACGCTCTGAGATTGTATTAGTAATAATAGTAAGTCAGTATCAGATAAATTGTTTCATCATGTGTAAAAATGTTAACACAGGTCAACCCCAAAGACTTGGATCCAAAATACGCCTATATCCAGGTCACGTATGTCACGCCTTTCTTTGACGAGAAGGAGGCTGAAGACAGGAAGACTGACTTTGAAATGCATCACAACATCAACCGTTTTGTATTTGAAACGCCTTTCACGCTATCAGGAAAAAAACATGGAGGGGTAGAAGAGCAATGCAAGAGACGCACAATCCTGACAAGTATGTTGCTGCCTTTTTTCTGTGAAGAGTTCTGACTAAAAGAAATTGAATATGATTTCAAAGGGCAATGCTGCTCAAAAATCAATGGGCATAATATGGTCCACAATCTGTTGTTTGCCAACAGTTTTGTTTTAAGTGAGCAATAACCATTTCATTGTGTCCATATTTCTGTGCATGGTCTTTAATATGCCCAAATTGCAAGCATGATATATGATTTTGCAGACAATTACATAACAGAAGAAAAATGATCTGTTTGTAGAATAATCAGCTGACATTATTCTTCCTTGTTACTCTCCTCTCACCCCACTTTCTCAATAGAGTTACTCCTGATTTACACCAGTTTAGTGAAATCAGAACCCTCATTCTTTATTCTTCTTAGCTTGCATAGTCTAAAGCAGAGGGGAGCTAGTAAGATTTACCTGTTTGAAAAAATAAACCACTTCAGATATGAGTATTTGTTAAAAATTAGAACAATCCCAGGTTTACAGAAGTAATTAATATTACTATATAATATAGAATAAACATATAAAAAACAAAACCCTATATATCTTATGTTTTGTCAGTGGGAAATATGCCCAGAAATCCCTGTGTTCTAAGACAGGAAGGTATCCTTTTGCAAGAAGTATTGCAGGCACCAATTTCCATTGAATCAAATTAAACTGTGGTGCCGAACAGAAAATGTTTAGTTTTTATTCATAATTGAAATCTCATCTTAAAGAAAAGTGATAAACATCCATGAAATTACTGCTAAAACTTGACATATCTGAAATTTTGGATGAGTGTACAAGAAACTGTCTGAACATGTACTTGATGAGCTTTGTTCTCAGGAGTAGAAATGAATACAGAGGCTAGCATTTAAGGAAAGGCTTCAAAATGATAGAGAATTTAGACCCCATCTGACTTCAGGATATATATTCTCCCCAAAGAGCCAAATGGGGAAAAGCTGCCTGCAGCACAGACTTAGTCACCTAAAGGTTTTGTGCAGTCAAGGGAGAAAAATACCTGATATCTGGAGGCATCTCTTTTATGATACAGCTATAAGGGTGAGGCGATGAAGCACAGAAAATACTGGGTCTTCTTTAATGTATGAGCAGTACTAAGTTCTTTGGTCTTGACTTTGAGGTGGGGAGGGAATAGTATTGTTGAACTGAAAGTGCATGTATTACAGTGTTAGTGTATTAGCCTACTGGTGTGTAAAGTTTTAATCAGAAGACAGAGTTGTTTCATCATCTCCCTGATTTTCTTAGCCCTGCTGCCTGGGCAGATCTGCTCCAAAGCAAGCACTCCCTCTCCATCCCTTGCTTTATTGTACCAGGCTGGAACTTTGTCTCTCTCCACCTTCACTACCACTTGTCCATTGCTCCCTCCACATCCACTCTCCCATCCACTGTCTCATCCTATTGCCTCAATGTGTTAGATTATGCATGGATAAAATGGATACATTTTAGAAGTTTTTACATTTATAGAAATTATACACATAAAAGTGAAGCATTTATTGTTTACGAGAACTGGATGTAACACCGAAAAGAGGAGCAGCTGTGGGGGTTGGGGCAGCAACTGATGTGCATTGGGGAAAGGGCACTGGACAAACAGGGCAAGTGTAATCCACTGGTCAGTGTGTATTACAGGTGCCCAGTCTACAAAGGATATGAATCTTTTGCAACCCCACCTACAGAGCCGTGGCTCTTTAGCTCCAGCAGTAGAAGCTCGTGCTTTTAGCTCAGGAGGTCCCTCATTCAGCCTTCAGTGGGTGGACCAAGATGGCAGCCATCGCATACGTTGGGGCTTGTCCAGGGTTCAAACTGATCTGTAACTGATGCTCACCATTGGGTTACATAGGGGCTGAGGAGGCTTCTTAAAGTATGCAGAAGAACCAGAAAGAAGCGTTAGGACAGGCAAGTTTTTCTGCCAAACTTCCCAACGTCCAGAAGACAAACTCGCAGAGTCACTTTGCTGTCTGAGTTGTAAGGAAGTACATTGGATAGAGCTGGTTAGAAAATTATCTGAACTGTTCCTGGAAAAGGGGTGGTTTTCAAGAATTTCCCATTTTGAAAATGTTTTGGGGAAAAAAAAATTTGAAATTGTCAAATTATCCTGTTGTGATATTTTGAAAATGAAAAAGTTATTTTTCATGTTGAAATTTTTTGTTTCAAAATGTAAGTTAATTTTTAGTTTATAAAAAAAGATTTAAATGAATGTTAAAATTTATTTATTTTTAAATTTCAGTTAACCAAATATTTTTTTCAGATTTTCGATTCATGAAAACATTTGAGATTTTTTACTTCTCATCCCAATTTGGGACAGGAAAAAAATTTAAATTTCAAAAATTCTCTCAGGATGATTTCATTCCCACTTCTGATTTTAATGAGGCATGTCCTCTCTGTCTGCTTCCCTTTGTGAATATGACAACAGTCATGTCGGATAATTACTGTTTCATGATTGATTTGTTGCAATTAGTGAATGTAGGAGATCTAGGCCTCAGCTAAGCTAAATGTTTAAGCTCATGCCTGACCTTCATTTTGAGAGTAGTCTTTTTGATTTTAGGGAACTGCTGAAATATCTAAAGTTAAACACAGGCTTATGAATCAGGGCCCTAACACAGAATAAGAAATATGTGAATTTTAAAATCTAAGAGTTTTGAGAGTCACATGTTGTCAGATTCTGACAAATATACGAGACAAATAGTGCTAGATCAAAATGGAACCAGTAATGACTGCATCAAAATATCAGTTTAGACCTGCTGAGCCAATCCTGTATATGTATTAATTTTCCTGGCCCACAAAGGTGTTTATAAAATGGAAAAAATGAGTGCAGTCTAAACTATGAATCCACTAGCATTGCTTCCATAATTACCAGCTTGTGGGAGTGGAATTTCTTTGACTATTTTACATTTGTTTTTGAGCAGCCAGTCATTTATTTCCGTACGTGAAGAAGCGTATTCAAGTCATAAGCCAAACAAGTACAGAACTGAACCCTATTGAAGTAGCTATTGATGAGATGTCCAAAAAGGTTTCAGAACTTAAACAGCTTTGCACAATGGAAGAAGTGGACATGATTAGACTGCAACTCAAACTTCAAGGAAGTGTCAGCGTCAAGGTATCAGTGGCTCAGTTTTATGTTTATGTACCAACCACCTGTTTTATTTGAGTTTTGGCAACTCCAGAGTATTCGAGTCTTGTTCCAGTGCCCACTGAAATCTGTGGAAAGACTCCCATTGACTTTAACGGGTGTTGGATCAGTGCCTGACAGTGTTGTTATAATTAAGTCTGTTAGGGTATGTTGACTTTGCAATAAAAGATTCCTGGCTGCTGGACCCAGGTCAGCTGATGTAGGCTTGGAGGGCTCAGGCTGCAGAGCTGGAGCCCTGGCTCTGAAACCCTGAGAGGGTGGAGGGTTTTTTTAGTCCGGCAACCTGAGCCCCACAAGCCCAAGTCAATTCACCTGGGCTCTGAGACTTGATGCCGTGGTATTTGGTTTGCAGTGTAGACATACCTTTAGTGTTCCTCTAATAAATGTTAAGCTCTTTCTAACCTGAACAGCCTAGCCATATTAAACTAAAGCCTGTCACTCAAATGAGCATTCAGATACTTTTTTAAAGAGAACCTTGTACAGGTCAGTTTAATGATTTCTTATGTAGAAAAACTGGGATTTGAGAGAAGAGCATATTTGGTCCTTGTGATTCAGTGTGATTTGTTTTTCGACTACATTAGCTAAAATCCAGTGTACTGTTTGCATATGAAACTTTCTAAGACATTCATTTATCTGGCACATGGGCCCAGATCCTCAGATGGTGTAAATCAGCACAGCTCCTTTCATTTCAATAGAGCTATTCCAGTTTACACCTGTTGGGGATCTGACCTACAATCTAATTTTGGTATTTTTGTTAAACTGAAATACCTACCATAAATTTATTTGGAAAATGGCACCTCAGAAGATAAACAGTTGCTCTTAAGTCATTGATTCAGAACACAGGGAAGATAAATACCAATGTGTTTAGCTTTGGTTGGGAAATGCTTTTGGCACTTGCTTGAATGCAGCTTTGTGCGAGGCAGAATGTCTTTAAGATGCAGAATACAGAACAAAAGCTCTATATTCATATTCACCCTACACTATCCATTTGAAGTCAGTCATTTCACGCACTGTAAGCACAGAAATTGACCCCGAGCCTTAAACAATGAGAACTATAAATTACAGTCAAACTGTACCGTTCTGCCCCCTAATCCAGGTGCTTTTCCCCCAACAGGTAAATGCAGGACCAATGGCATACGCCCGAGCTTTTCTTGAAGAAACAAATGCTAAGAAGTATCCTGATAACCAAGTCAAACTCCTGAAGGAAATCTTCAGGTAAACAACCTTGTTTTAAATGTAAACGTTTGACTTGGTTTGGCTGGTACAAACAGATGAGAAACATTCAGTGATATGACATGAAATTAGGCAGAATGTTTTATGTAGAACTAGATAAAGCCACATCCTGCAATTCGTTCTTGGGTAAGACTTCTCTTGACATCTGGGTAAATCACATTGGCCTGAGTGCTACTAGGGATTTATAACTGAGTGCCATAATTTGCCTCAACTAGTTTATAACTTTAAATTGGGGGCATAATATTTTTTCACTGGAGTTTTTTTGCATAGATGTTCTTTGGTGTATGTTCATGCTTGTAGGCAGTTTGCAGAAGCGTGTGGGCTTGCTCTTGAAGTTAACAAACGCCTTATTAAAGAGGACCAGTTAGAATATCAAGAAGAAATGAAGTCTCATTATAAGGATATGGTCAGCGAGCTCTCTGCAGTCATGAATGAACAGGTATTCTATTTTAACTTTTGGTGGTGGGGATGGAGGTGGCTATTTGATTCCTATGATGAATGAATACAATTAGCTTCAGGGTTAATACAATTAACCACAAGTAAAATACTAATAATGCAGACTGCAACCAAGAACAATGCAACAATTATTGTGCAAACTTATTTGTGCAGTTTGACCAATGCCACTCAATCCTGACCTGTATAATTACTGCTATATTATGTGTAAAGCTCTCTAACATCCACCAAAATAACTAAAACTGCTTTTATTCATACCTTTTGTTATTTCGGTGCTGCGTCTGTGTGTGGACTCTTTTACTTTAAATTAAGAGCATCTTGTTTTGGTTTAGGTCAAGTAATAATTTATCTACAATATGAGATTCCACACAGAAACTGGAAGCAAAATAACAAAAGGGTGAATTAAAACCAATTTAGTTACGTTGGTGCATGGTAGGATGTAAACAGCTCTAAACTGCGCCTGGAAAATTCTCACACATGAACAGGTAATTGTACATGAAAAGTGGCTAACTGCACATATAAGTACCATTTGTATGCAGAGTTACTCAGTTTACATAATTATCAGTGTCATAATTACTGGTATCTAACGAGGATATTTAATGAACATCCCGTAGACCCTGTGACAGCTTATTTATATTATATATCTTCACAAATAGGGTGAATGATAACTCCAGCTTGTTAAATAATATAAGAAGTGGTTCATAAATATACATGCAAATAAACATGGCAAGTTTGCTTCACTATCATTGAGCCACATTCTCATGTGGTGCAAATAGATTTAGCTCCGTTAAAGTAAATGGAAATATGCGTATTTGCACCAGTTGGGAATCTGGTCCATTATTTACTATGATTTGTTATTTCAGGATTCTGATTACCACTAGAGTATTTATGAAAATGTTTGTTGAACTCCACAAACATTTCATAAGTTTTATCATATTCTTCAAAAAAGTCATCCAAAAATGTTGTATTAAATTTAGAATTGTTGAATCATTTTTTATTAATGGTTCATGAGTCTCCTGTTTAAATAGTTTTAATCATCCAGTCACTTACCAGGCAAAATGAACAAGTTACTAGCAGTCCACAAACTGAAATTTGCATAAGATATTCAGTGAATACTCTTCTAATACAAATATGAACCTGAGTATGATTGAGCTGTAAGTTTTTTTTAGTCAAGGCAAATACTGAGAGTCTACTACATAATTACTTATACGTAACAAGGCTCTGATTTTTCCAAGGTGTTTAGTAACACCAAAGCCTATGAGAGCAAAAGCCCAGATAGTTGGTTATTTCCTCAAAACCAAGATGTTTTGAAAATCTCTGTTAAAAAAGTAACTAAAAATGTGCGTCTTCCTACCACCATCTTGTTACAGTTTGCCTTTCCTACCTGGCATGTTTCAAAAAGAAAGTCCTTTTGCAGCTTTCAATATTTTTCGCCCTGCCAGTTGACTAGTGTCTTTGGAAACCATTGTATCATATTCTCACCATTGCGAAAAGATTATTTATGGGCACAAAACACCAATTCTCTGGAAAGTTCTTCACAATCTAGTTGCTATGTTCCATTAATAGATCTCTGAGAAATTTGTCTTTTGCTGTTGCAGAAATATAATTAAGGGCGAAAGAACACCAAATATTTTGCTTTCTGAAAATCCAGCAATAAAACAGGAATTTTGCTTCCAGCTTTCCAAGCAATATGATTTTTTTTGCACAGCTTGAGTCCTCTTGCTTCCCTACTTCTGAGCAGAGAGCACCACCCCCATACATTTTACACACTGTAAATTGTAGCTGAAATATTTATTTCACATTGAGAAACCTCGAGACGCTATCATAATGGTACCATGTTCTCTACAATGACATTATGGTCTGGTGTGTTGCTCATTGTTGTATCTGAGACTGTTTTGATAGCACACCCACTGATTGACTCACTCTCTCATTACATATGCTCTTCTCTTTTTTTTTCTTTTTTTCTGGCAGCTCTGTCATGGTCCATGCTTATACAGCTTCTCTTCTGCCCTGTCTAACATTTCCCTCAATACTGTAGACAAAAGTGGTATGTTTATTTTTCTTATGTCTATACTTTCCTTTGATGTCACGTGCTTTCACTTGCTGATTTTCTGTTTTACCTATATTTTATGTCCATTTAAATGTCATGTCTAACTACTCGTGTTCAATCCAGCAAGGGTGTTGTGTGGGGGAAAAAGACACAATACATGTGCAGTCTGAGTTCATGAACAACCTTGGCACTAATGATTCTTGCACTGATAGTATCATGGTGCTTAGCAGAAGGTGATATCCTCCTCAGTCTTTGGTGGGGAAGTACATTGTCCATGATACGGCATGGTAACGTGCTAATACCAAATGAGTGGAGAAGGATCGCATTCTGCTTTCCTTGCCATAAGGCAAGTTCTGCAATGATGGCTGAAGGAAAGGGTCAGGAACATACATCTTTAGGAACTGCACAGAAAAAAAAACAGGTTTAAGCGCAGCATTGTGTCTTCTGTTGCACAGGCAGTGGGAGCTCATGCACAGACAGTAAGTTTGAGTTCTGGGGAAAATGATGGCAGCTGTCTCACCACAGCCCCTGATGGAAGAATAAGTAGTGTGTTTGTATATGAAGGTGATTTGAAATTCCAGAGTGGGGAGGAAAGCAGGTAGAAGGGGATCTCAGAATCCTTCTGTACTTACTTTCTCTAGAAGCCCAGCATAATGAGGAATAATGTTTGGCAAATGCCCAAGAAGTGCCATTGCAAAAGGAAAGAGGAAGGAGAAAACTTTTGAGTTGCCAAGGGGAAAAAATATTGCAATAAACACCTGTTTTTCCCTCTGTGTACTTGTTCTGCCTGTGTTGTTTATTCTTTGTATACATATTTATTTTATTTCTAATTGTTAAAGATAATAGCCCTGTTCTGCCTTGAGACATATGTTCACAGCTCTTATTGGCTTCAGGGAGTATGTGAGGTAGAATTGGGACCAATGATTATACAGACATGTATGCAGAGATACTGGCAACTGGTTTTAGGCAAAATATTCAGATTTAAGAAACATATTCTGTTTAAATACTCCATTGCATTTTTGTGACTCCAAACTCAACATCTTTGTGCTACTTCATGAGAACCAGGAATGTAAGGTAAAACTGACCTATTTTCATTATTGATGCTGAGTGAAATAGAAAAAGTAAACACAATCAACATAAATGATAAATAGCAAAATAGGCTTCCAGCACCAAATTTTCAGGTGCAATAGCAAAATCATGCAAAATGCACAATCACTAGTATGTACAAAATCTTGCTTTGCATGTATGAATTGTGGGTGCTGAAGTCTGGGTTTGGATGCACAGTAACCCACATTGCAGACACAAACACCCATTTGCATGCATAGATGCAGGATTTCATTTGTGCAAACTCAGGACCAGATTCTGCCACCCTTATTCCCATTAAGTAGTGTCCTACTCCCTGACTAACTGAGGTCCATGGGTCTACTTGCTAAATAAAGTGTAAGAGTTTCAGAATCTGGCCCCCTTTTTGCAGTGCTTTCCTATTGTGTGTGGGTTTTGTCCTTTACAGTCCTTTCAGATTTAATAATCTTGAGTGTAACAGAAGTAAGGGCTTTTCTATTTATTTATTTATTTATTTATTTATTTTGGTAAATGTGAATGTTATGTCAAGATTGTCTCTTTTAATTTTTCTAAGCCTAAGTAATCATTATATGCTGGAGAATGCATATTTCATGAGCTCCAGGACAAGAGAAAACTCTTTTCAGTCACTCTTGTCCTCAAGATCAGTATTCATTATGAACTGTGATGGTAGCTGATCCCCAAGTAACAAATAAAGTCACAAGAAGGAGTTTAGGAGAAATTCTAACTTCTTTAGCACAATTACTGCCAATATCTTTATTTTAAATTCAGACTTGATAAAGAAGTGTTGACAAAGACAAGAAACACTGGTGATTCCTAGTGGCTTGAGCTCTGGCCTAGGACTCAGGAGACCTGGGTCCTATTCTCAGCTTTGCCACCAAGTGACCTTGGGGATAATGATATTGACTTCCTTTTCACTTCTTCATGTAGTCTTCGTTGAAAGAAGACAAGCTCTCAATCTATTATTATAAATACACCTCTACCTCGATATCACACAAATTCGGAGATAACGTGGTAAAGGAGTGCTTGGGGGTGGGGGGGCTGTGCACTCTGGTGGATCAAAGCAAGTTCGATATAACGCGGTTTCACCTATAACGCAGTAAGATTTTTTGGTTCCCGAAGACAGCGTTATATTGAAGTAGAGGGGTAGCAAAAGTAAATGTTCCTGGGACTAAAGTCAAATAGAGGTAAGTCTAATGAGTTTATAAAGTGCAGGTGACTACTCAGTTTGGGTTACTTGAGAGTATTGTGAAAAAACATTGTTTAGGGAAGTATGCAATATGTTGATTGACAGAATGTAAGATATTCATGTTGAGGATTCCAACCAAGGACCCAATTCTGCCACCTTAGTTCGGGAAACCCTCCTAATAAGAATGTGGCCTGAGTAATAACTGCAGGATTAGGTTTCCAAATGAAGTTAATTTTTTGAACTACAAGTTTCCTTTATCAAGCATCCAAAATAAATAATGCATTATTTAATAAACAAAAATATAAGATAAGTGAAAACAAAAATTGTTGAAATAAATACTCAATGGATTCATTTTGTTTTCATCTGTTGTTTCATCTTTAATTTTTTTTTTAATGAAAAGATTATCCACAAGGAGGAGTCAGCAAAGCCACAAGGAATGGAACGAACCTATTCACGAACCTTCAGTAGAACAAACATAGCCCTGCCAGGAGCAGTGATATCAAATCCTGACATCTGACTGAAACATCTTTGACTTTATGCATACCTCTGGAGGACATTTTTTTTTAAGTGTAAAGTGATCATGAACAATACAGTGAAAATGGATTGTGCGATGTGGTTTTAATTTATTGGAAGTCTTCACATATTTTTTAAAACTGCTAGCTTGATTATTTTTTTTGTCCAACCCTGTATTTGTACATTTCTTATCTTTTTTTTAATTGAGAAGTCTTTATTAAGTGAAGCTGACGATGAAATTTCCATTGAACGTTTAGCTCCACAGCAAGCCCTAAGTTTGCTGTAAATGATAATATATCTAATACTAAGTCCTAGTATACATATATTTTAAAGGTCAAATGTGGGTGTTTTGTAACATTTAAGTATGTCATAATTGTAAATAGAGGATGTGTAAAATACGTCATTTTTACAAAATTTAAAAGACTATCTTTTTAGTTAATAATTATAAGTGTACTAAAAATATGAATAACTTTTCAGATACAATTATATTAAAATATTTGTGTATGTGTACAAAAAATGTCTATTATTTCTTTTTGAAGACAGTGCATTGGTTTATAGAATTTTAGAATCATAGATATTTAGGAGGGAAAGGTCATCTAGTCCAGTCTCCTGCACTGAGGCAGGACCAAGTATCTACACCATTCCTGACAGGTATTTGCCCAACCTGTTCTCAAAAGCCTCCGATGATGGAGATTCTACAGCCTAGCTTGGTAATTTGCTCCAGTGCTTAATCACCTTACAGTTAGAAAGTTTTTCCTAATATCTAATCTAAATCTCCATTACTGCAATTTCATTACTACTTGTCCTATCCTCAGCAGATAATAACTATTTATCACCCTCCTCTTTATAGCAACCTTTTTCTTACTTGAAGATTGTTAGCATGTCCTTCCTCAGCCTTCTCTTCTTCAGACTATATAAGCCCAGTTTTTATCAATCTTTCCTCAAAGTTTTCTAGACCTTTAATCATTTTTGTTGATCTCTTCTGAACTTTCTCCAGTTTGTCCCCATCTTTCCTGGAATGTGGTGCCCAGAATAGGACATGGTACTCCAGCTGAGGCCTTACCAGTGCTGAATAGAGTGGAAGAAATACTTCTCATGTCTTGCTTACAACACTCCTGCTAATACATCTGAGAATCATAGAATATCAGGGTTTGAAGGGACCTCAGCAGGTAATCTAGTCCAACCCCCTGCTCAAAGCAGGACCAATTCCCAACTAAATCATCCTAGCCAGGACTTTGTCAGGCCTGACCTTAAAAACCTCTAAGGATGGAGATTCCACCACCTCCCTAGGTAACCCATTCCAGTGCTTCACTAGCCTCCTAGTGAAAAAGTTTTTCCTAATATCCAACCTAAACCTCCTCCACTGCAACTTGAAACCATTACTCCTTGTTCTGTCATCTGCTACCACTGAGAACAGTCTAGATCCATCCTCTTTGGAACCCCCTTTCAGGTAGTTGAAAGCAGCTATCAAATCCCCCCTCATTCTTCTCTTCTGCAGACTAAACAATCCCAGTTCCCTCAGCCTCTCCTCATAAATCATGTGCTCCAGCCCCCTAATCATTTTTTTTGCCCTCTACTGGACTCTTTCCAATTTCTCCACATCCTTCTTGTACTGTGGGGCCCAAAACTGGACACAGTACTCCAAATGAGACCTCACCAATGTCGAATAGAGGGGAATGATCACATCCCTCGATCTGCTGGCAATGCCCCTACTTATACAGCCCAAAATGCTGTTAGCCTTCTTGGCAACAAAGGGCTCACTGTTGACTCATATCCAGCTTCTCATCCACTGTAACCCATAGGTCCTTTTCTGCAGAACTGCTTCCTAGCCATTCAGTCCCTACTCTGTAACAGTGAATGGGATTCTTCCGTCCTAAGTGCAGGACTCTGCACTTGTCCTTGTTGAACCTCATCAGGTTTCTTTTGGCCCAATCCTCTAATTTGTCTAGGATCATGGTTGCTTTTTTTGCAACAGTACAGACACTCTCCAACTTACGCAAATGTTCCATTCCGGAATGCCTTGCATAACTCAAATTTTGCATAAGTTGGAGACGTATCTCCGACCATTACACAGAAAAAAGCTCCACTCAGTATACCTTGTGAACTGCAGAAAACAGCTCTCTGAGTTTGGTTGTCCAACCAGATGTGGACCCATCTTATAATAGGTTCATCTATAGGCTATATTTCCCTAGTTTGCTTATGAGCAGGCCATGTGAGATAGTATCAAAAGCCTTACTAAAATCAAGATATATCACATCTACCACTTCCCTCACATCCATAAGGCTTCTTACTTTGTCAAAAGATATTAAGTTGGTATGATATTATTTATTTTTGACCAATCCATGTTGACTGTTACTTATCACCTGATTATCATCTAGGTGCATACAAATTGATTGTTTGACTATTTGTGCCATTATCTTTCTGGGTATTTAGCTTAAGCTGAGTGGTCTCTAATTCCCTGGGTTATCCTTATTCCCCTTTTTACAGATATGTATAGTGTTTGCCCTTTTCCAGTCCTCTGGGATCTCTCCCATTCTCCATGGGTTCTCAAAGATAATTGCTAATGGCTCAGGGATGTCTTCAGCCAATTCCTTAAGTATTCTAGGATGTATTTCATCAGATCTTGCCGTCTTGAAGACATCTAACTTGTCTAAGTCATTCTTAACATATTCAGATCCTACCCTATTTACATTGATGTTCACTATGTTAATTGTCAGACCATTGCAAATCTTTTTTGTGAAAACTGAAACAAAAAGGGCATTTAACACTTCGGCCATTGCTAAATTTTCTGTTGTCTTTCCTTCCTCATTGAATAATGAGCATACCCTGTCCTTGGTCTTCCTCTTGCTTCTAATGTATTTGTAAAGTGTTTTCTTGTTACCCTTTTATGTCCCTAGCTAGTTTAATCTTGTTTTGTGCCTTGACCTTTCTGTTTCTGTCTGTATGTGCTTGTGTTGGGGGTTTTTTTATATTCATCCTTTGTAATTTGATTTAGTTTCCACTTTGTTGTATGACTTTTTATTTGAGTTTCATGTCCTTGAAGATCTTCTGATTAAGCCAGGGTGGTGTCTTATTATACTTCCTATCATTCCAAAGCAATGGGATAGTTTGTTCTTATGCCCTTAATAATATTTCTTTTAAAAGTGCCAACTCTCCTGAATTGTTTTTTTCCCTTAGACTTGCTTCCCACAGGATCCTATGAATTCTCTGAGTTTGCTAACGTCTGCCATCTTGAAGCACACTGTCTTTATTCTGCTCTTTTCCCTCCTACCCTTCCTTCATTTTTTATCATTTCATGATCACTTTCACCCAAGTTGCCTTCAAATTCTCAACCAGTTCCTCCCTATTTGTCTTGTCAAATGTAGAACAGCCTCTCCCCTACTCACTTTCTCCATCTTCTGTCATAAAAAGTTGTCTCCAAATACATTCCAAGAACTTTTGTATAATCTGTGCTCTGCTATATTATTTTCCCAATAGATGTGTGGGTAGTTGAAGTCCCCCATCACCACCAAGTCCTGTGCTTTGGATGATTATTTTAGTTGTTTAAAAAAAGCCTCATCCACCTCTTCTTCCTGGTTACATAGACTGTAGTAGACTCCTACTGTGACATCACCCTTGTTTTTTATCCCTTTTATCCGTACCCAGAGACTTTCAACAGGTCTGTCTCCCTCTTCTATCTCTACCTCAGTGCAAGTGTATACATCTTTGATCTACAAGGCAACACCTCCTCCCTTGTTTCCCTGCCTGTCCTTCCTGAACAAGGATATAACAATATACCAATATTCCAGTCATGTGAATTATCCCACCAAGTCTCTGTGACATCAGTTATGTCATAATTGTGATTATTCACTAGTATTTCTAGTTCTTCCTGTTTGTTCTCCATACTGTTTGTATTAGCATACAGATATCTGAAATGTTCATTAGGTTTCCCCTCTATATTCCTTTTTATTTATGTTTTGTCCCTCCTATGGTAGCCCATGTACCCCCAGATTCCAGCCTTTCACCCAGGACTGTGTGTTCTGAACTTATCTGTGGTCTTTTGTCTCCTACTCTCATTGAACCTAGTTTATTGCAATTTCTGTGCTCCCCAAAACAATGGAAATGAAAATGTCACATACGTTCATGACATGTTCCATACTTATTGTCAAAATCGACATTTCCCACAGGTAATTGGACATTTCAAGAGATCTCCAGAGATTCCAACTTTGGAGTTGGACTATGGCCTTTAGCTGTTGGTCTGTATTGGGAACAGTGTGGAACTGGACTATATCATTTTTTAAATTCCCTATTAAATAACTGCTGTAACATTCATCCCTTTGCTCATAGATGCTTGACTGTCGGCCTATTATTTTTATATTCTTTTATATATTAATTTCATTTTCACCCTTCTATATAGACTGTCTCCCTGATATTCTCAAATGATGACCTACCTCTAGAGAATGCCCTCTCCCTTATATGGCTACCTGAGTCTCTCAGGGAGCAGAGTGCAAGAGGTTTGAAATTGATCAGTTATGGTGTGTATGGGATGTTTCTGAAGATATCATTGGGATCTCCCTCTCCCCCTCCAACAGTTCTTCTTCGAGTAACAGCTCTGTGGGTGCTCCACTCTAGGTGTGCTTGCGCCCCTGTGCCTTTGATCTAAGGTTTCTCATAGCAGTGTCCGTTTGGCCCACGCACGTGTGTTACTCAGCTTCATTGGGTTAGCCCAATGTTGTTGCTCTATAGCACTGCACGGGCTAACCATCCTTAGTTCCGTCTCATCTACCCCAGCTTGAGATGGAGCCTTAGCTAGTTGTCCAAGTTGAGTTTTGCCTCAACTGTGTTCTCTTAGATTTTGTAGTTAATGTATTATAGTAGTTAGCCCTTAGTAATAGTTAGTTGTATTAGTTTTTAAAATAAAAAAGTGTTATGTATCACTTTTAAATAGTTGCCCTGCCCCCGGGGAGGTTTTGCCCTTTCCAAGGGTATGCCTGGTTCTCCTGGGTTCAACCATTGCCTGTTGTGCCGGGAGACAATCCCGATGAGCCACAGACATTCCCACTGCATCCATTGCCTTGGGGAATCTCATATTTCCACAAAGTGAAACTTATGTCTGTCGTTAAAATATAGCACCTGAAAGAATAGGGAAATAAAACTTTGATTCCTTTTGATCAAGAACTTGCTGCATCCAGCTTCTGACCCAAGCCGGGAGCTCCCACCATGCGCCGGTCTCTGAGTACATCAGCTGCCTCTTCTATCTCTGATCCACACTCCTCAAGGGCATTTAAGAAGAAGAGCCAAGTTTCCTTTCATAAGTCTTCCAAAGACCCTGAGTTCTCCAAGTAGGGTGTCTGCCTCCAGGAAGTTGAAGTTTTCAGCTCACATAGATCCCATCAGTCTCTGACATGGTACTCACAAGGCAGCTGGTTCCTCAGATACTGAGAGCTCTCCTAACCATAGAAACCCTAAAATATCAAGGTCAGAGGAAACATTGGTATCAACGGTAGACCACGGCAGCAAGAAGAGCTCTACTATCCTACCGAAAAAGACCATTTGGACACCCTCCAAAATACCACGGAGCGTTCAAAACTCACAGTACCATTGGATCCTTCAGCTACCATTACTTAAGCTCAAGCCCTGGACACAATACCAAGAACATTTCAGTACCACAAGAATTAGTTTTCCCAAGATCTCGCAGAATCGAAGACTCCTAATTCACCATTGCTCAGCTCGGATCACTTCTCAGTACTGAGAACTGCCAGATATCTGGACAGTCGTCCAGTACAAATGGTGGAACCTCCAACTTCTACTGACCCACCATTACCAAGTGACTTAGAGGAGGAGCATTCTGATGAAGATTTTGCCTCAGCCTCCCAAATATCTGTACAAGGCTCTCCACTCTGTCTCATTAAAGTTCTTTTCATTAAGTCCCTGAGGAACCTGAGCTCACTCCTGACAGATGTCCACAACTACCGTCCCACTGGGGCAAGCACCTGTGGATTCACCACCCATGCCATATGAACCACCCTCTTGGCCCCTTCATGACTTATCACAATCAATTCTCTAGGGCAGGGGTGGGGAACCTCTGGCCTGTGGGCCAGGTCAGGCCCACTGCTTAATTTAATCTGGTCTGCAGCAAGTCTCTGCACCAAGGGCCAGAAACCACAAGCCTCAGCGTCCCTTCCCCTGCCCCTGCCTCCCTCCCCCACAGCTCCCAGTCAGAGGGGCAATCAGGAAGCTCTACATGCTGCCCCTGCACCCAGTGCCAGCTCTGCAGCTCCCAATGGCCGGGAACTGTGGCCAATGAAAGCTGCGAGGGTGATGCCTGCTGGCGCAGGCAGCACGCACTGCACAGAGCCCTCTGCCCACCCGTCCACCTAGGGGCCACATACCCTGACTGCCTTAGCCCTGCTGCGCCACCGACCGGGAGTCACCTCAGGTAAGCGCCACTTGCCTGGAACCCCCAAACCCTGCTCAGAACCCCCTGCCACCCCCTAACTCCCTCCCAGACCCCACACCCCTATCTGCACCCCAACCCCTTGCCCCAGATTGGAACCCCCTCCCACACCCCAACTCCCCAGACTCTGCACCATAACCCCTTGCCCCAGCCTTCAGTCTCTTCCCACACTCCAAACCTTTGTGCACCAAACTCCTCATCCCCAGACTCAATTCAGAGCCTGCACCCCCAGCTGGAACCCTCACCCTCTGCCAGACCCCAACGCCCTGCTGCAGCCCAGAGCCCACTCCTGCACCCTAAATCCCTCATTTCTGGCCCCACCTTGGAGTCTAGGGGAAGCCTCAAGCCTCTGTGCCCCTCCGCATGGCTGTGTGTGACCTGCAACTGATTTTTCAAATGGGTCAAAGCCCCCTGATGGAAAAAAGGTTTCCCACCCCTGCTCTAGGGCCTCCAGCTCTGCCCTTCAGAAAGAGAGAGAGCCCTCCGCATCCAGCTGTACTTTCTTCCATGCTGGACTAAACTCCAAAACTCCCTCCTCCTTAAAGGGGAACTGCTTGGTAATCAGTTAGAGTGGACCACCCATAGGGACACTAATGGAAGAGAAATAATTACTCAAACTGTTCAGTAATTGCGGTTCTTTTAAATATGTGTCCCTATCTGTCCACCACTATTTGCCCTCCTCATCTGCTTTGGAGTTCTCTGTCATGGGGCTTTGTGGTAGAGGAGGAACAGTATTATATAGCAACGGCATGTGGCACAAGGCTGAGTGACATGCATTTGTGGGCTGAATGGACATTGCTGTGAGAAATCTCTGATTGAAGGTGCAGGGAGCACAAGCACACCTAGAGTAGAGCACTCATAGGGGGACACATCTTGAAGAACCACAGTTACAGCACAAGGGGTGTAACCATTTCATCCTTCTGCCCCATAAATGTGTCTGAGTCCAGAACTACTTCATTGGGATTACTGAGATTATAAAGGAGCTGCAATCTGGTGCAGCTGGGAGGAACGGGGTGGTTTCTGCGCTCCTATAGACATAAAACCCTAGCTCCCTGGGGATGGGGTGAAAGAGGTCCTCAGCTAGTCTACTTCTGCTGGCACTGGTGACTGTTACTGCTGATTCTTTCCTTCCTGGGAAATTTGGCAAAGAGACCCACCCCATATGGTACACCTGAGTGGGGTGAGGAAGGAGCAGCTGGGGCTACATACCCCAATAAGCCTCGATTCTGCTATGACCTCTGTGCAGATGTGCCACTGCACCTATACAGATCCCCTGTGAAGTCACTGAAGCTCTGGCAGGGGAAGGTGAGAGGTGCAGGGAACCTGTCTGTGCAGGGTTTGCTGAGGATTAGGGCCGAAGTCTTTCACCGTGGATGGGGTCCATTTAGATTTCACATAGGGGAAAAAAATAACTTGCTCTGATTCAGACTGCTCTGCATTTGTTTTTAATTCGGAACTTCTGAGAGTAATAACAGAAGACAATGTAATGCCCTATATTTGAATAAGGATTTCAAAATTAAATACTACTACAGTTCTTACCCTGTTTTTCATCTCTATTATCACAAGTGTATTTCTATTCATATTCAGAGGATTTTTATTTTAACCAGATATAGCAACTTTGGCAAATTGAAGGCCGACTGATGTGGAATTGTGCAGCTGCACTGTGCACAGAGCTAATTTCTTTTCCATTGGTGTGATGACAGCATTAGCTCATGACTGTAATTATAGATAATTTCACCTCTATAATACACTGCATTGAGTGACGTACTTCTCTGTGATGAAAATCAGGCTGTATCTTATCAGCTTCAGTCACATCATCAAATGAAAAGAAAGACATTTGTGTTTCTAGTTTGCTCAGCTCTGCCCTTTATTTTCTACACTGTTTGAAGTCAATAGGCTTTACTGAAAAAAAATAAATCCTAGCTCAAATTTTCATGTTTTTACACAGTTTATATTATATGTAATAATACAATACTATTAAATTGCACAGTGATATGGTCTAATGGAATTAGTGATTAACCCATAAGAATTGGCATAAACAGTACCTATAGAATGAGTCCTTGACCATTGATCAGATAACAGAATCAGCTACCCTTGTTGTAACTTCAGTATAAGAGGTCACATTAATTTGTCATCCAGCTCCATTTGCCTCACTGATTTTACACCAGGAATTAATTTGGTCCTTTGTGTTTATCAAGATTCATGCTTTATGGGTGAGGTTTTCAAAGCACCGAGGCAATTTGGACAAACCCAATTCCTATTCATATGAATGGGAAATCAGTGGCTAAACCCTCTTCGCATCTTTGAAAATCCCATTCTATATTTTCGGTAGTATGATGTTCACCTAGGAAATGCTGTAAATTGTTGACTGCCTTATCTCAAAATAAAGGTGTTTTCTGAAAAATGTACAGATTGTCATGAGGTCTTATGATTATTGTCTGTCAATAACTCCCACATCCCTCATTGAGTTCACATAAGAACATAAGAACTGCCATACCGGGTCAGATCAAAGGTCGATCTATCCCAGTATCCTGTCTTCTGACAGTGGCCAATGGCAGGTGCCCCAGAGGAAATGAACAGAACAGGTAATCATCAAGTGATCCTTTCCCTTTCACTCATTCCCAGCTTCTGGCAAACAGAGGCTAGGGACGCCATTCCTGCCCATCCTGGTTAATAGCCATTGATGGACCTATCCTGCATGAATTTATCTAGTTCTTTTTTGAACCCTGTTATAGTCTTAGCCTTCACAACATCCTCTGGCAGAGTTCCACAGGTTGACTGTGCGTTGTATGAAGAAATACTTCCTTTTGTTTGTTTTAAACCTGCTGCCTATTAATTTCATTTGGTGACCTCTAGTTCTTGTATTATGAGAAGGAGTAAATAACACTTCTTTTTTTACTTTCTCCACACTAGTCATGATTTTATAGACTTCAATCATATCACCCCTTAGTCATCTCTTTTCCAAGCTGAAAAGTCCTAGTCTTATTAATCTCTCCTCACACGGAAGCCACTCCATGCCCCTAATCATTTTTGTTGCCCTTTTCTGAACTTTTTCCAATTCCAATATATCTTGTATGAGATGGGGCAAACACATCTGCACACGGTATTCAAGATGTGAGTGTGCCATGGATTTATAGAGAGGCAATATGATATTTTCTGTCTTATCTATCCCTTTCTTAATGATTCCCAACATTCTGTTCACTTTTTTGACCGCTGCTGCACATTGAGTGGATGTTTTCAGAGAACTGTCCACAATGAGTCCAAGATCTTTCTTTGAGTGGTAACAGCTAATTTAGACCCCATCATGTTATATATATAGTTGGGATTATGTTTTCCAATGTGCATTACTTTGAATTAATCAACACTGACACATGTCAAAGAACTAGCTTTCTGACAGCCATACTCATACACTCATCTGGGGGTCTCAGAATCCAGCACAGTTTCTGGCTCTTACCTGATCACTAGTATTATGGGATCTATAGATTTGAATTTAGCAGACAGCTATCCCAGAGAGCATCTGCTTTCCTGCCGTGCTAACACATTTGCAACATGGATATGAGAGAGTGGTTAGAAAATGTTATTTTTGGTCCTGGTCATTGTCATCAAGGGACTAGATAATCATGTTGTGAGCTGACTGTTCCTATGATAGATAGCCTTTGCCAAATTTGGGAGGGATAGTAATAGATATGCATGTGGCACCTTCCTTCCCAAATAGAGACATGGTTGTGCAGAGTTTTAATCACTGAGGACATCACTTGGCCCTGTAATTAAAACTTTATTAACAATTTTGTTGAGGATGCAGGAGCCAGAATTGAATCTAGCTCCCTGGCCACAGATGTGTTGGCTGTGCAATGCTAAGAGGACTAAAAGGTACTAAACACAAACATTTGACATTAAGCTAGTCAAATTGGACAGGATCCACACAATGAGCAGAACTCTTAAATAAGATGATGCCATTTTCTTATAGTCACTGCTCTTTAATCTTGTGGAGTTTCCTAGTATCTGCACTTATTCCTGTTGCCTAAGGAAACAGGCTGTCCAGTATTGGAGCTCCAATTCATGATAGTCTAGCTACTAGAAGGCAACATGATAATATATATGTTGTCAGTATTACGTATTTTTACACACGGATGATTTACTTTGTATCTGAGGTAAAGTTTACAAAAGCACCCAAGTCTTATTGAAAATCAGTTGGACTTAGGCTCCTAAGTCATCTAGGTACTTTTGAACATATTAACCTTGTCAGAAAATTTAGCCAGAAACTAACATAATTGTGATTTATTTTTTCATTTTCTGACAAGCTGTTGTATGACGTATGAATAATGCGGATCTGGCAGGCTAAAATACAGAGAACACTAGGGTATAATTTTTAGAGAAGTATGATTGACATGAAGTGACATTGTATTACAAAGCACACACTCGAAAATTTCTGCAGTTGGAAAGGTTCTGTTGTTTCTGGTGATGTGTCCTATCAGTGGTTAATGCTGAAAACTGTAGAATCTTTGTTAATGGCTCCATTTTTTAAAGATGGCCACCATAAACATATTGGCCAAGATTATAAAAAAAATTTGGCTCCAAGACCCTGCAAACTCTTAGATATGTACTTAAGTCTGTGGGTGAAATCCTGGCCCGATTGAACTCTAAAGAAGTTTTGCCATTCACTTAATGGAGCCAGGATTTCATTTTATGCATATGAGTAGTCCCATTGACGTCAGTGAGAATATTCATAATTTAAAAGCTACACACATGTCTTAGCAGGATTGGGCCCCATATTGGTGATCTACTGAGCACTTGGCACTTTTCTAATCAGATCACTGATTTAGGTGCACAAATAAGGATGTAGACGTTAAAATGTAGGCCCCTGTCTTGGCCTTTATATGCAAACAATACTTCACCGTCATTCCTCTGGATTGTTCCTGCGAAGATAATAAACAGCAGAACCATAATTATGTGAGCTGTATTTTAAGTTTTTTTTATATCTGCTAAGAAGTTTCTCAGCACTGAATCTGATCATTTGAATCTCACAGTAATGGTTTAGAAATGAGCTGGCTAGCAAACAAGTGGTTTCCTTGAGGAATTGAGCTAGCTCCAGCAAACAGATTGTGTAAGACAGTTTGTGACACCTCCTGTCATGCTGGAAAGTGATAAATTGTTTTATTTAGGAAATCAAATACAAATAAATGTTATTAATAATGTTTTCAATATACACTCTGCTTGTTTGCAGCAAATTTGGGAGCGGATGAAAAATCTAGTGCTAAGTAGTCAAGCCACGGGCCAATCAATCCATAAGTTAATTACAGCTAGATTCTTCTTTCATTACATTCTCATTTTCTTCATGGCAGTATATAATGCTAATATTCGCAAGGTAATTAAATATTCTGCTGCCTGATTTACGTCAGCATTTTTCAAATGAAATGTAAATAAGAAATCAATATCTCCACATATTTGTATTTATAACAATACGATACACTTCATATCGTACTGTGTTTACATTGTCCAGGATGGGATGTGAGAAGTATATTTCCCCAAAACTATACATGCAATAGGGGACTGTCTCCCTTCTGCCAAACGGTAGCAGATGTTGGGGCCTTTAAGGCCAGCTTGCCTATGGAAGAAAAATCAGTGATGCAGAACCTGGGATATTCTTAAAGCGGCTTGTTTGTTTTACTTTATGTACATCAGTCATGCCACACAGGTTGTCACAAACAGTGTGTAGGCAATCCTCTCTTTCAGGAATTTCAGCCAATGCCTAATTCTCAGGGCGCAATTCTGCTTCAAGAATTGCCTCTAGCCAGAGAGAACAAGGCAGAGAGCAAAACTCCTTTGCTGCTTGCCACAGATGCCCCCAAAAGAAACCACAACACAAAACTAATGATACAATATTGTTGCAAAGACTGAACAACAGATGCAGGCTAAGAAAACAACTTGTAATACTAAATGTAACAGCACCATCCACTGAGTCCTGCCATAGCAGGATAAACAGTTTATTTTGGGTCTTGGACCAATATTTTCATAAGAGTGTAATGATTTTGGAGCACTGTTGTTTTTGGATGTCCAGTTTGAGATGTCTTTCTGATTTTCAGAAAGTGCTCAGCATCTGGTCTTTGAAAATCAACTCCCAGTCAGGTGTCTCAAATTAGGCACCCAAAACCCCAAGTCACTTTTGATTGCCAACTCTGCCCATATATCTACACCAGCGACACCATCACAGGACCTAACCAGATCAGCCACACCATCACCAGTTCATTCACCTGCACATTCACCAATGTAATATACGCCATCATATGCCAGCAATGCCCCTCTGCTATGCACATCGGCCAAACTGGACAGTCGCTACGGAAAAGGATCAATGGACACAAATCAGATATCAGGAATGGCAATATACAAAAACCTGTAGGAGAACACTTCAACCTCCCTGACCACACTATAGCAGACCTTAAGGTGGCCATCCTGCAGCAAAAAAAAATTCAGGACCAGACTTCAAAGAGAAACTGCTGAGCTTCAGTTCGTCTGCAAATTTGACACCATCAGCTCAGGATTAAACAAAGACTGTGAATGGCTTGCCAACTACAGAAGCAGTTTCTCCTCCCTTGGTTTTCACACCTCAACTGCTAGAACAGGGCCTCATCCTCCCTGATTGAACTAACCTCATTATCTCTAGCTTGCTTGCATATATATACCTGCCCCTAGAAATTTCCACTACATGCATCTGACGAAGTGGGTATTCACCCACGAAAGCTCATGCTCCAAAACGTCTGTTAGTCTATAAGGTGCCACAGGATTCTTTGCTGCTTTTACAGATCCAGACTAACACGGCTACCCCTCTGATACTTTTGAAAATATTGGCATTGAACTCTATTTTGCTGTTGTTGATACAGTTAATAATCACTAGGGCTGTCAATCGCAGTGAGCAGGGAATTGAACCCTGCTCTCCTATGAGCATCCTAACTCTTGGACCATTCTTCCTCTAGAGGGAGGTTACTGAGGTGGCTCATGTTGTGATTCAGGGCTATGTCTGGCTTACTGTGCGGCATCAGCTGCAGGCCAGGCTGGCTTTCAAGTTCTCAGAATACTATGAGGCCTCTTTGTTTGTTGCACACTCGTGCCCTAGGGAATGCCCCAGGAATGAACATTTGAAAGAGAGCAGCAAGCCCCGCACAACTGCATAAGAGCTGAAACCCCATCATGAACTTAGCCAGGTTTTAGAAGAGGTGAGACAGAGGCTGTTTGGAATTTAGGGAACAAGAAGACGTGATCTTGTAATTAAAGACCTGTATCAAAAGGCATCCACACAAGGGGGCTGAATTAAGGTTGCCCAGGCAAGCTTAATCCTGGCATTTCCTAACTTTTGAGTGTTTGACTTTGCAATCTTCAAATTATTTTAACATATTTTATATAATTAGTTATATAATGGCAATGATATGCTAATTGCTTTTGAGATAGATAAGACAAAGACCTTGCCTCAAAAACCTTTATGTTCTAAATAGATTGCAAATAAACAAGGAGGGGAGAAATAATAAAAACAAAACAACAGCATAGGAACATAAGACACAGGGATTGCCATACTGGATCAAACCAGGAGCCTCTAACTTGCCTCTGATACTGGCATGTACTGGCAACTTCCAAGGAAGGTGCAAGAAACCCGGCTGTATACAGTTATGGGATAACACTTCCCCTTAACCCCCCCCCCCAGGAAAAATATCTCCTTAACACTCAATTAGTTAGAAGTTGGCTCATGCCCTTCCAAAACTCTTGTTAATGGTTTTAATTTTCACTGTGATAACTCCGGATATTCTTGTTATCTGTATAAATGTCCAGTCCTTTTTGGAATCTCACTAAGGTCTCAGTCCTGTAGCAGTGAGTTCTACACACACACTGGAGAATGGAGAAGATAAGCATGTGTCATGTTAATAGCTGGATTCTGAGGTGGGAGGGAGGATGACTAATGTTTAGAAGAGCTAGCTAGGAACATTAACAAATCAGGTTCTATTAGAAAGTTAAGCCCTGTGGGGCAGGGACTGTCTTTTTGTTCTGTGTTTGTATAGCACCTAGCACAAAGCAGTCGAAGTCCCTGGCTTGAGCTCCTAGGCACTGCTACCATACAATTAATAGACAGTAATAATGATTTTTCCTTCTGAACTGCCTTGCCCACACCTGTTGTGTATCCCTTTCTTTCAGATGAATTAATGAATGCTTGTAAGAGCACGTCATGCAGTTTGTTATCACTGCCTTGTAATAATTACTTACTAATTCTCTACACAATTCGTGTTTTTAATCTATATTTCATATATTAAAATAATTTGACTCCTATCAGTTGTTCATCTCTCCACCAACGCACTGACATCATTAATATCTGTACCATGTTCTTTATTCATTTGAGCTTTACTCAAGCAAAAATCCCACTGAAATTGTCCCTGGTATCATTAGTTTGAAAACCAAAACCTTCATCCTGCCCCACTGAATTTGATTAGACTAGGATCAGGCCCAAATTCTGCTACAAAGTCTTGTTTTCTTTTATCTTGGTTCCTTCACCGGGGATGTCTTCTTAGAAGTTGCCTTATTCCCATGAAAGTTGTAATAACATTTTCAATAAAGAAACAAGATAGAAATACAGCCTTCCATCCTGACATAGTTCCCTCCAGCTCATGGCTGAAGCATATTTGGGGGGGGGGGGGGGAGTGCGTCAGGGGCCCTGCTTCCGCTCTTTCAGGGCTTTGGGTTAAGAGAGGGCTTCAGGTTGCAGAGCTGTCAGGCCATCACCTTTCACAAGCACCAAAGTCAGAGCAAAGAAAAAAAAATCAAAGAGTACTTTGCTGTATGGTCAAATTGCCATTTGAGTTTCCGCTCACCCAGGTGACTGTGGAACTTCAAAAGTTCTGGCTTCCATGAAAACAGGAGAGGAAAAGCAGAAGCATACAACATACAAGAGGAAACCTCAGACAACAAAACTAGCCTAAACAGGTCTGACTGCAGCACAGTATGATTGCTTCTAATCCTTCCTAGGCCGACTGTCAGCAGCTAAGGGTATGTCTACATGACTGGATTAGTCCGATTTTACAGAAACCGTTTTTTTAAAACATTGTATAAAGTCGAGTGCACGCGGCCACACTAAGCACATTAATTCGGCAGTGTGCGTCCATGTACCGAGGCTAGCGTCAATTTCCGGAGCATTGCACTGTGGGTAGCTATCCTGTAGCTATCCCACAGTTCCCAGAGTCTCCCCTGCCCTTGGAATTCTGGGTTGCAATCCCAGTGCCTGGTGGGGCAAAAAACATTGTCACGGGTGGTTCTGGGTACAGCCTCACCCCTCCCACTGTGAAAGCAGCAGCAGCCAACCGTTTCGCGCCTTTTTTCCTGAGTGAACTGTGCAAACGCCATAGCACAGCAAGCATGGACCCTGCTGAGCTCAAGACAGCAATGATGGACTTTTTAAAGACCTCGCGTATTCTCATGCAGTCAATGCGGATCCAGGACCTGCGAAGTCAGGCAAGGAGGAGGCAGCTATGGCAGCGCTGCGACGAGAGTGATGAGGACATGGACACAGAATTCTCTCAAACCACGAGCCCCTGTGCTTTGGAGATCCTGCTGGTAATAGGGCAGGTTCTACCCATTGAACGCCGATTTTTGGCCCGGGAAACAAGCACAGACTGGTGGGACCGCATAGTGTTGCAGGTGTGGGACGATTCCCAGTGGCTGCGAAACTTTCACTTGCGTAAGGGCACTTTCATGGAACTTTGTGACTTGCTTTCCCCTGCCCTGAAGCACCAGAATACAAAGATGAGAGCAGCCCTCACAGTTGAGAAGCGAGTGGCAATAGCCCTCTAGAAGCTTGCAACGACAGACAGCTACCGGTCAGTCAAGAATCAATTTGGAGTGGACAAATCTACTGTGGGGGCTTCTATGATGCAAGTAGCCAAAGCAATCACCAAGCTGCTGCTACGAAAGGTTGTGACTCTGAGAAAAGTGCAGGTCATAGTGGATGGCTTTGTTGCAATGAGATTCCCTAACTGTGGGGGGGCGATAGATGGAACCCATATCCCTATCTTGGCACCGGAGCACCAGGGCACCCAGTACATAAACCGCAAGAGGTACTTTTCCATGGTGCTGCAAGCACTGGTGGATCACAAGGGACGTTTCACCAACATCCACGTGGGATGGCCAGGAAGGGTTCATGATGCTCG
The DNA here is from genome assembly GCF_025201925.1 of Gopherus flavomarginatus. Lineage (NCBI taxonomy): Eukaryota > Metazoa > Chordata > Testudines > Testudinidae > Gopherus > Gopherus flavomarginatus. Next base: position 77,918,386 of record NC_066624.1, on the reverse strand, counting down.
TGTCTTCAGGAACACTACTCTGTTTAAACGGCTGCAGCAAGGGAATTACTTCCCAGACCAGAAAATAACAGTTAGGGATGTTGAAATGTCTGTAGTTATCCTGGGGGACCCAGCCTACCCCTTGATGCCATGGCTCATGAACCCATACACAGGCAACCTGGACAGTAGTCAGGAACTGTTCAACTACAGGCTGAGCAAGTGCAGAATGGTGGTAGAATGTGCATTTGGCCATTTAAAGGCGCGCTGGCGCACATTACTGACTCGCTCAGACCTCAGCCAAACCAATGTCCCCATTGTTGTTGCTACTCGCTGTGTGCTCCACAATCTCTGTGAGAGTAAGGGGGAGACCTTTATGGCGGGGTGGGAGGCTGAGGCAAATCACCTGGCCACTGATTACGCACAGCCAGACACCAGGGCGATTAGAAGAGCACACCAGGAAGTGATGCGCATTAGAGAAGCTTTGAAAACCAGTTTCATCACTGGCCAGGGTACAGTGTGACTGTTGTGTTTGTTTCTCCTTGATGAACACCCCCCCCCAATTGTCTCATTCCCTGTAAGCTACCCCCCCCCTTTGATCACAGCTTGCTTGCAAAGGAAATAAAGTCACTCTCATTTAAAAATCATGTATTCTTTATTACTTAATTATAAAAAGAGGGAGAGAACTGACAAGGTAGCCCAGATGGGGTTTGGGAGGAGAATAGTAGGGAAGGAAAAGGCCACTAAAAAAATTTCATAATAATGAGAGCCTTTTGGTTGGGCTGCCCACTGGGGTGGAGTGAGTGGGTGCACAGAGCCTACCCCCACAAGTTCTTACTCATCTGGTGGGTGAGGAGGCTAAGGAACATGGTGATGGGGGAGGGTGGTTATATAGGGGCAGCAGCATCACTTTGTGATCCTGCTGCCGTTTCTGAAGCTCTACCATACGCCGGAGCATGTCAATTTGATCACGCAGCAGCCCCAGAGTTGCATCCTGCCACCGCTGATCTTCCTGCTGCCACCTCTCATCTCGAGCATCTCTACTCTCGAGCATCCCTCCTGTCCTCACGTTCGTCCTTCCTGTCCTCATGGTCCCTGGCATCTTTCCTGTACTTTGCTACCACGTCCTTCCACTCATTCAGATGAGCTCTTTCATTGCGGGTCACTTCCATGATTTCTGAAAACATTTCTTCTTGCGTCTTTTTTTTCCGCCGCCTTATCTGAGAGAGCCTTCGGGATGGAGTAGGGAGGCTTAAAAAATTTGCAGCTGCAGGAGATAGGGAAAAAAGAGAGAGAAATATTTTAAAAGATACATTTTAGAGAACAATGGTCATACTCTTTCACGGTAAACACTATTCACTTTACATAGCACATGTGTTTTCACTACAAGTTCACATTTTGCATCTTAATATTGAGTGCCTGCGGCTTTGGTGTTACAGATCACAGACGCAGGTCCTGGCAGCAGAATTCGGCTTGCATGCGGCCATGGTAAGTCATTGTTTTTCGTATTCTGCAGCCTTCATCTATTCAGTGCCCTCCTTTCCCAAATACCAAGCAAAGCCCGTTGAGTGCTGCTTCTTTCCCGTTAACGTGCAGCAGCAGAAACCACCCCATGGCTGGTATTATGGAAGATCACTGCTAAACACCTCCCCCCTCCCCAACCACGTGGCTGGTAGCAGGAAAGATCTCTGCTAGCCAAACGAGGAAAAGCTCATCGCCAATCACGCCCCTCCCTGTTCCCCCCGCTTGGCTACCTGCAGGGAAGGATTTCTTTTAAGCCACAGGCAAACAGCCCAGTAGAAATGGCCATCACTGTCCCCTTACTTAAATTCCTGAACTTCAACAAGGTTACCATGAACGACATCACTCTCCTGAGGATAACACAGCGAGATAAAGAAAGGATGTTGCTTGAATGTAGTGGTGGCGGACCCCCCTAGAATTGCATGCAGCTCAGCATAGAAGCGGCATGTTTTTGGCCCTGCCCTGGACTTTCCATTTGCTGCTTTGGTTTTCTGGTAGGCTTGTCTGAGCTCCTCAACTTTCACTCTGCACTGTACTGAGTCCCTGGTGTAGCCTCTCTACATCATAGCCTTGGAAATTTTTTCAAATGTTTTTTCATTTCGTCTTTTGGAACGGAGTTCTGTCAGCACGGAATCCTCTCCCCATATAGTGATCAGATCCAGTACCTCCCATGCTGGAGCTCTTTTTCAATTCTCAGGAGACTGCATTGTTACCTGTGCTGATGAGCTCTGCATGGTCACCTGTGCTGGTGAGCTCTCCATGCTGGCCAAACAGGAAATGAAATTCAAAAGTTCGCAGGGCTTTTCCTGTCTACCTGGCCAGTGCATCCGAGTTCAGATTGCTTTCCAGAGCGGTTACAATGGTGCACTGTGGGATACCGCCCAGAGGCCAATACCGTCAATTTGCGGCCACACTAACCCTAATCCAACATGGCAATACCGATTTCAGCGCTACTCCTCTCATCGGGGAGGAGTAGAGAAACCGGTTTAAAGACCCCTTTATATCGATATAAAGGGCCTCGTTGTGTGGATGGGTGCAGGGTTAAATCGGTTTAACGCTGTTAAATTCAGTTTAAACGCATAGTGTAGACCAGGCGTAAGATTTAAAATAAGCATGCAGGAAGGTGACTGTCATACAGCACTGAGGCTGAAGCATACTGTTACATTCTGCATTCTCCGTGAACTGCTTTCCATCCTTTCTACCTGCCACAAGGGATGCAAGATAATAAGGATATTTTATGTCTTTTATCTTTCTAAATGAGTTCTGAGCCAGAACTGATAGGGCTTTGAGACTCTAATGTTGTTAATGATCTGGCTTGACATACCCATCTCAAAGGACTGAATAGGAAGCAGATGCTTTTCTCCGCTACTCACTGTTGAAAGGCTGCCATTGCACGTTCATGGATTAAACATTTAACCCCTTTCTCACTTACCTGCCAGTGCATTTGCTGTGCTGCCAAAATTAATAGAAATTCCACTTACATCAGTGAAATGTTAGCTACATTAAAGGCACTGTATTAACAATACAGGAAATGTTGCCAAGTGGCTACAGCATGGGACTGTAATCAAGATTTCAGGGGGTTACCTGGGGAGGTGGTGACTGTAATCAAGATTTCAGGGGCCTTCTCTGCTTTCTGATATCACTTTTAAACCAGTGTGACCTCCTTGACTTTAACAGAGTTATTTCTAATTTACTCCAGTGTTAGGAGTATCATGCCCTTGGGTTCTATTCCCAGATCTGCCAATGATTTCCTGGGGGCTTTTCTAGATGGTGCATTAGTCTGCTCCGGAGAGGTGTAAATTCTAGTGCATAACACTCTAGTGTGCAGTAGAATTTACACCTCTCTGGAGCAGACTAATGCACCAACTGGCTTGTGTAGGTGCTTCTGGCACACACTAAAAGGTCCCTAGTGCATATTAATGTAGTCCTGTTTCAAACAAAACTACATTAATGCACCCTAGGGAACTTTTAGTGCACCAGCTGAGTCCCCACAGGCCAGTTAGTGTTCACTAGAATTTATACCACTCTAGTGCAGGCTAATGCATCTTGTAGACAAGATGCATTAGCCTTGTGTCCTTGTGCTATTTAATCTCCCTGCACCTCAGTTTATCAATCTATATACTGGATATAATAATAATTCTATCTCACAAGAGTGTTGTAAGGTGAAATTAATGAGGCCTGATCCTGATCTCACTTCATAGAATCATAGAAGATTAGGATTGGAAGAGACCTCAGAAGGTCATCTAGTACAACCACATGCTCAAAGCAGGACCAACCTCAACTAAATCATCCCAGCCAGGGCTTTGTCAAGCAGGGCCTTAAAAACCTATAAGGATGGAAATTCCACCACCTCCCCAGGTAACCCATTCCAGAGCTTCACCACACTCCTAGTGAAATAGTGTTTCCTAATATCCAACCTAGACCTCCCCCACTGCAACTTGAGACTATCGCTCCTTGTTCTGCCATCTGCCACCACTGAACAGTCTAGATCCATCCACTTTGGAACCACCCTTCAGGTAGTTGAAGGCTATTATCAAATCCCCCCTCACTCTTCTCTTCTGCAGACTAAACAAGCCCAGTTCCCTCAGCCTCTCCTCATAAGTCATGTGCTCCATGATAGCTGCTTTCAACTACCTGAAAGGGGGTTCCAAAGAGGATGGATCTAGACTGTTCTCAGTGGTAGCAGATGACAGAACAAGGAGTAATGGTCTCAAATTGCAGTGGGGGAGATTTAGACAGGATATTAGGAAAACTTTTTCACTAGGAGGGTGGTGAAGCACTGGAATAGGTTACCTAAGGAGGTGGTGGAATCTTCTTCCTTAGAGGTTTTTAAGGTCAGGCTTGACAAAGCCCTGGCTGGGATTATTTAATTGGGAATTGGTCCTATTTGAGCAGGGGGTTGTACTAGATAACATCCTGAGGCGCCTTCCAACCCTGATATTCTATGATTCTATGACTCTTCACCCAGTAGCCCAGTGGTTAGGGCATTCACCTGGGATGTGGGAAACCTAGGTTCATAGTCTTGGCTCTGAGTCAGTCTCTCTATCTCCTATTGGAGCTGTTCCATTGGGCCCCAGAGAGAATCTGACTATATCCCACAGGACATAGGCGCCGACTTCGTGGGTGCTCCAGGGCTGGAGCTCTCTTCCCTCCGCCCCACCTCCTCTTCCAGCCCCCCGAGCACGCTGTGTCCCCACTTCTCTGCCTACCTCTCAGTGCTTCCTGCTGCCAAACAGCTGTTTGGCGGTGCTTAGGACTTTCTGGGTGGGAGGGGGGAGGAGCGGGGACACAATGTGCTCAGGGGAGGAGGCAGAGAAGAGGTAGGGCAGGGACTTGAGGGAAAGCGGTGGAATGGGGGTATGGACTTTGGGGAAGGGGTGGAATGCAGTGGGGCGAGGGTGATGCAGGGGCGGGGCCAAGGGCAGAGGGGGTTGAGCACCCACCGGGAACAGTGGAAGTTGATGTCTATGCCACAGGAGTGCCCTAACCGCAGGGTTATTGACTATTCCGGAGTGGGTGTTTCTCTCTCTCTCTCTCTCTCTCTCTCATGTTTTTGACAAAACAATTCTGAAAGGCCTTGGTTTTGTTCTGCTGCAGAACAAATAAATGTTTCAAAACCTCACTTTTTTTTTTTTAATGAAACATAACTTTTGTCTTGTAGCCAGCCCTAATTTTGAGTGCTCAATTTGATGCACCTTAAAGGGGCCAGATTTTCAGAAAATGCAGAGTACCCTCAGACCTTTTAAAAGTTTACCAAATTGGTCACCTAAATATCAAGGTGCCCAAAATCACTAGTCGCCTTGGAAAATGTAAGGTCATGGCCCCAGACCACTGAGAACTTTAAAAGTAATCACCAACAAACATCTGCAATTGTTGCCAGAGGTGAAAAGGGAGTCAGGGCACCAGAAATTGAGCACAAATAGTGTGATCCCATTACTCTTCACTGTGAAGGAAGCAAGCAGCTGTGTTCAGATAATGATCATCATCTCTGTGCTTTCCTCCTTCTCTCCCCTCCCCACCCACTCCTTCTCCAGCCATGGCATAGGAATTTAAAGAATCTTTTGGAAGCAATTACACTCTGTCAAGGAGCCATTCTCTGCCTTCTAGCCCTTTACTTCTATCAGGTCCCAAGTGTGAACCATAAAAACTAGCCCCCTTCGTGGACAGGTCAGATGTGTCCCAGTAGGCCAGCCTCAAAACACAGGAGGCAAAAATCAGTTTGTGACATGAATAAAATATCAAACTGTTCAACCTCTAATTACAGTCCAAATGCTGATACAAGATATGTTATGTGTCTGCATCCCTCAGTAGTTTCCTTAATTAATATGTCCATATTAATTTGCTTGGAGTTTTTCGGGGGACACTTTTTAACTAAGTAAGTCTTTGTAGGTCAAATATTCCATATAGAAATAGACCGAACACAATTTAGCCCATTCAATTAAAGTCATTCTGGTTTCAAATCTTTAATCAGTCATCTGTGAAAAGGCAGCAATTATTCCATGTGGATGGTGATACTGTTCCAGATCACCCTTTCATCCATTATATATAGTAACAGGTTTATAAGAGAGAAAATTAGACTGTATGACCATTTATTTCATCTCATTTTAGATTCCATTAGTGCTTTCGTTTCTCCTCACTCCCTGAATGCCTTTGATCAATGCCAAGAAACAGAAACATCCGTTTTAAAGCTTAGATCTATAATCACTGCCTGGCAGAGTTTATTAGATCCTCTGCCTTCCTTTTTTCTGATATCATCTGCCCCATCAAGGTCCTATCCAGATGAAAATATCTAAGGCCTTCTAAGGCAGTATTTCCCAAACTTGGGACGGTGCTTGTGTAGAGAGAGCCCCTGGTGGGCCAGGCTGGTTTGTTTACCTGCCCTGTCCGCGAGTCCAGCTGATCGCGGCTCCCACTGGCTGTGGTTTGCTGCTCCAGGCCAATGGGAGCTGCTGGAAGCGGCGGCCAGTATGTCCCTTGGTCCACGCCACCTCCAGCAGCTCCCATTGGCCTGGAGCAGCAAACTGCGGCCAGTGGAAGCTGTGATCAGCTGGACTTGCGGGTGGGGCAAGTAAATAAACTGGCCAGGCCCACCAGGGACTTTCCCTACACAAGCGGTATCCCAAGTTTGGGAAACGCTGTTCTAAGCCATACAAGCTGAGGATACTGGCTGAGAAGCTGGCCAATTTATAGGAGACAGGATGGCTGTTATTGAATACCAATAAACACTTCTACAAGCTCTTTGCAGAAGGCCATTGCACAGCTGCTCAAGGAAGCAAGGCACTCTTTTCTCCCGCATCAGTGCTCACTACCTTGCACCTATCTCTCTACTCACACCCCTGCTGGTGCTATCCAGACTTCAGTAGTTACTACATCCCCATAAGTGGAGTTAGGGAAGGTGGAATTGGTCTGTCTAGCCTAAGAAAGGGGTCATTTAAATATCTACTGGATGGGGTATGTCCCCGATCCCAATGAAGAAACAGAAACTCTTGCCTCTGTCAATTGGAGGAGGCAGTTTTAAGCCAGAAAGTGAAGAATGTTGCATATTGGAAGAGTCTTTGGGGGGTGTTAGATATTTGAAGAAGGCAATATACATGTCTCTGCCCCGGGAAGAGCAAGATAGAGTATGAGTAAAGGATTCTAGTGTCCTGTTTTTTTTCAGAGCTTTGTAAATATAGTCAGTGCAGGAGAAACCCTTTATCAGAAGAAGGATATCATCTGCACCAGAACAAAACATACCAATAACCCTGAAAGAAACTTTGTGGGGCTAGAGAAAAATTATTTATGCTTGTTACTGAGTTGGTGCTATCTCAACACCCCTAAAGGAGTTGAGTTATACATATTTTATATTTAATCACATCTTCAGCGACACCTAACCGCAACCAAAAGGCTTTAATTTCAATTAGAGGAAGATGCATTTAATGTTTAATAGAAATCATTTCTTACAAGGTAATTATGTCTTAACGTTCACTAGAGAGATGTTACTTTGGCAACGCAAGGTTGATGTGAACAGGGATTGTTCTGGATAATTTCCAAATGGAGGAATGTGATGACAAACTGCATCGGCAGTGACTGGTGTATGCGTGTGCTTGTGGCATTGTTTTTTGTTTAATTTGCACATATCTTCATGGGTCACTTGTTTAAAATTTGAATCCACAAAAACTGCACATGCACATGTACCTGTGTGCAAAAGCTGCATTTGTGCAGACACACCAGGTATTTACATCCACAAATTCCCAACTGCAAATGTGTGTAAATGCAGCCACATATATTTTCTGTGAACATGAATTCTTAGGATCTTAGGTTTGAAAATTAAGCCCTATGTGTACTGAAAATATCAAGTTTCATAAAAGTTTTTACTTCAGTTCTTTGGGTGTTTTTTTTTTAATTAATATCTCCAGCCAGCTCAAGGAACACTTCTACTGAACCTAACATATGAGGCTGAAATTTTGGATGGATGGTCTATCACAAATATTCAAAAAAATAAACAAAAAAATGGCATGGATTTGATTTGTATCTACTAGTTCTCTATAAGCTCAATACACATACAAAGGATTTTTTGCAGTGGCGTTCTAACCATCATATAAACAGTCACATCTGTCAGCCCACAACAGACTAATCACAGTGACAAAGTGAACTGTGAATCAAGAGAGTTAAAAATGCAACATGTCACAGGTTGAGGGAGAACAGAGTTTCTACAGGGGTTAACTTTATCTGCACTGAAGTTGATAGTTACATCAGGGAGAGTCCCTCATATGGCTCTGCAGTTCTTCATCTCATAGTGTCCTGTGGAGAACTCCAATCATCTTCCCCTGGAGGTATCCCATGTCCCGCTATAGGAGGAGTCCTCTATATGGTAGTGTCTTCTTTAGGAGTCAACTAGAGAAGATTAACCATTAAAACTACTGTTAAAATGGGAAGATAAAGGTGGAAAGGCTTATTCAGCAGAAATCTGAGCAAGATTTTGGGCAAGAGCATATGAAAGTAGCAAAGAACAATAAACAAAAGTTATAATTCAGATAACTTTAGTGTGATTCCTATCTCTGGGCTAATAACTGTACCTTGGGATCAATACAATCCAGTGCAAAGGATGAAGAATTTGCCACTCCAGGATACACTTATTATCACAGCTAATTTAAGAGGAAACACTTTCAGATTATTATCATCTGTCTGACTGTAAGCAATGAGTAAATGCCTCCATTTCTGACCACCTCGTCACACGTTCACCACACCTAACCTAGTCTTCCCAATTTGTCTTTGTCCCTTGAGGTAAGCATTGGGCACAAGCTGAAGAGACACTCTCACTGACAGAACATGCTGTTTTGAGGGTGATATAAATTGCTCACAGGGGAAAAACAAGTGATGGCTGTTCCAAGTTTCTTAACTCTTTCTGCATCTCAATTGTCACCTTCCTTGGCTGGCAATGGCGAGAAAGGTGGATGTGGCAAATACTGCAGCTGCTCCTCCCAATTCAAGCATTAGGAAATACCACCTATCGGACATCCAACAGAAGAGATTTCTCAAGAAAATTTAATGTAGATACAGCCAGAGAGCAATAGAAAGGAGGTCAAGTGTTTCTTCTCCTTAGATAGACTTTGTGTTAATCTCTGTCTAATCAAGTCTAGTTTGATTCTTAAGGCTCGGTACGCAGTACAGTAATATATGAACATGTATATACATGTTCAATAATCAATTAAGCATTGTACCATTTTTCTATTAGATGTCAATAACAAATCAGGTCGGCTGTAAATGTTCTGAAGCTAGTAAGGGGTTATAAATTCAACTATTTATTTTATGGTTTCTATATTTTAGACATTATTTTCTCAATGCTGTTCTGACCCCTTAGCAGACAACAGAGACAATAGAAGCTAAAAAACTCTGGAGACAATAAGAACTTCACAAAATGTTTCTTTCATAATTGCAGCAGAGATGAGTGAACAAAAGGATGGCACTGAAGAATAAAGGACTATTGAAACTGCTGGCTCTTGGGGCTGATAAGATGCACAGAGCTGAAGAGGCAATAATTTCTCCAGTAATTCAAAGTACATTCCTATAGGTAAACATATCAGTGAAATTATGTAGCTTTTGCCAATGCAGGACGTTCCCCTTGGGGTGAGGAGAAATAAGGCTTATGCTGATAGTAAATGTATTGCATTGGCAGCTGCAAGAGCTAATAAAACCCAGAGTGTAAGAGGAAATCTAATCTTCCTAAGCATTTTTCTTCATGTATTGTTTTTGGTTTTGCAATAGCGCCCGATATGTGCCTGGTGATTTCCAAATACAGAGGAAGACACAATCCTTGCCCCAAAGAGCATGTAATCTAAAATCAGTGCCAAAAATATTTCACGCCCATTGACAGCAGAAATTACATTGGGTCATCTATGCTTGAGAAATGACAGAGCTCAATCTCAGTGTTTGGATCCAAATCTAACTGTTCCCAAGATGAGTGGACATAGGGATTAACACATTGTAAAGGTAGGAACCTGTGGGAAGGTTCAGATCTGGAATCAAACTTGCCCAATATGTAGGGCATGCAGACTGGGGGAAGCAGAAGAGTTGGTTCAGGACCATCACTAATTCATAGCCATTTTTAGGACACATTTTCTGTAAGACAGTCTCCATATTTAGCACCGTAACAGTGTTTTGAGCACTAGGGAAACACATCTTGAAAGTAATAATAGCTGAATCCTCACTCAGACAGTAAATCTGGGGATCAGCATAAAGATAATGGGCCAGACTCCCTGCTGCATCCAATTTACCCAGGGTGCACCACAAAGAGGGAGAACTCTCTCTGAGTCAGTTATGATGGTGTCATTCTCTGCCTTGCCTGTAACCCCAGCTCTGGAGCATTTTTGGGCAGCCTAGGGGATGCTCTAAACTGCACCAGATGGCTATGGTACTGTAGGGCCCATATGCCGCCTGGAGGTGGCTGAAGCATTTTGTGCTCAGGCCGCTCTCTTAACCTGCCCTGCTTTGTCCTAACATCAGCCCTGAAATGGGATGGGGATGGAGGCCAAGGAGCCAGTTCTACTCACTCTACATCTCAGAGCGTATCCCCAGAGACTTAAGGGAAGGTTCTGCTCTCTTTGCACCATCTTAGTGGCAGATAGGAGTGGGGCAGGCTGGAAAGTTTGGCCCACTGGGTTCCAGGATAAAACCCAAATCAGATTCAGAGGAGAAGAGGGAAAAATAGCATTCTTTCACTGAGTTGCTCCACCAAAAAATGCAAATGACGTCATTGATGTGTTGAAGTTTACCAACAATAGAGCTTAATTCTCCCAATGCTACTCATACCCAATAGTATCTTGTCCATGAAGGGTCCCTCTGAAATCAGTAGAACTATTTTAGGTCATGAGGTGTAAATAAGGGAGGGAGAACTGCAACAATGTGTAGGCAGCATTCTTAAATCTGCTCTGTTAAACTGTCAGCAGTTCAGTGCTCTGTTTTAACAAATACAACTGAACAGAGGTGTGTGGAGGATGGAAATTCTATTGCATGACGGATTTCAAGATTTTTAAATTTGGCTTCAGTCCAGATTAGAGCAAAAGCAAGAAATTTTGAAATTCTCTGTGAAGGAAAATTCCACCCCCAAAAAACTACTTTTTGGATGGATTGAAACATTTTGTTTCAATTTCAACTTTTTAATGTGTAATGCAAAATTGTAAAAAAAAAAAATTCAAAAGAATTTAATTTTTAAAATTGCACTGTTACTTTGGAATTTTTTCCCAAAGGTTTTTTAAAATGAAATTTTGGTGAAATCTACCCTATTTTGGGAAGTATCTAGATTTTGATGGAAGTGCATATTCAGATGGAATATGCATCCACTGTAATTTCTTCAGCCAGCTCTACAAATGAAAGCTGAATCAGAATACAGTCAAGACTTTTAGTAGTATTTAGTAGGATTCCAACATATACAAGATTTAAATTATTCTTTTGATGAACATGTTGCTAAATGAATAAGAAACTGAGCTGCCGCCACTGATTTCTATAGCTTTTTGTGAGAGGAGATTTACATATAGGTTACTAACTATCCAAGGAGTCCTAGGCAGTTTGTTTAATCCAGGAATGGCAACAGCTGGTTTGAGAGCTGGTGGCACATGCCCTGCATTTACTGAATTATTTACTGTTGAACAGTGTTGCACTAATACTGTTAACAAATGATATGCTTGAAGGATATCATGACACATCTGAATATGTATATGAGCTGGATTCTAATGACATCTAGAAGTACAGTCACAACAGTTCTCACTTTAAAGGCCATGTCTACATCTAAAATTTTGCAGCGCTGGTTGTTACAGCTGTATTAGTACAGCTGTATAGGGCCAGCGCTGCAGAGTGGCCACACTTACAGCAACCAGCGCTGCAAGTGGTGTTAGATGTGGCCACACTGCAGCGCTGTTGGGCGGCTTCAAGGGGGGTTCGGGGAACGCGAGAGCAAACCGGGAAAGGAGACCAGCTTCGCCGCGGTTTGCTCTCGCGTTCCCCGAACCACCCTGCAAACCGCAGGGAAGGAGACCTGCTTGCTCGGGGTTTGGGGAACGAGAGAGCAAGCCGGGGAAGGAGACCAGCTTGATTACCAGAGGCTTCCTCAGGTATGCTGGGATACCTGCTTATTCCACGGAGGTCAAGAAAAGCGCTGGTAAGTGTCTATACTTGATTACCAGCGCTGGATCACCAGCGCTGGATCCTCTACACCCGAGACAAAACGGGAGTACGGCCAGCGCTGCAAACAGGGAGTTGCAGCGCTGGTGGTGCCCTGCAGATGTGTACACCTCCTAAGTTGCAGCGCTGTAACTCCCTCACCAGCGCTGCAACTTTCTGATGTAGACAAGCCCTTTGTGTCTTAGCAATGACTGTTTACTATTCTATGGCTTGGATCTACCAGTGCAGTCTAGGGTCTCTATTGTCAGCTAGGTGAGTGACAGACAATCAATGTTCAGGGCTTCCTTCTTGCACTTTGTTTCTTGCAGACTTCCTGATTAATTCTTCCCATAGCTCAAAGAGCAGGTTAGTCTCGTCTGACTTCCTTAACAAGAGATTTGCTTATGCTCTTCGGAGAGTATCATATTGATGGAATCAATTCACAAGACGCAGTAAGTAAGAATTTATTGTCTTGTAAGTTGGTTGCCACTTTCACAGACTGTGGGATTCTGAATATCAGCACTCTAAAATGCTAGATGAGCAGAAAGCACAGTTATAAGGGAAATTGCAGATGAAATGATGACATTTGGCCTGAAATTACTGTAAAACATAAGGAGAATGAAGCAGGCAGACAGAAGCTCTTCAATATACCCCTCTCTCCAAATTGTCTCTCAAACCAAGCATCACCTTCATGGAGTGGGTTCTCATCTTCTTCAAGTAAAGGAGGTTAGCCAACTCAGAGACTTCTTGCACGTAGGATCTGATCTAGCAAATGAGCACCAATTTAGATGACTCTCAACTTTCTTTGGGAGTCATAGCAGTGAGATAAATGACACATTTTTAGCCCAAAAGATTTGGATCTGCTCACAATTATTCCTTTGTCTTCTTGGATGGAAGATAGCGTGGGTTTCTTCAACCCTTCTTTTTATAGCCCAGTGAACCTTTGAAAGAGGTTGCCCCCAAAGTATATCAAAGTATGTCATTCAAGCTATGAGGAAGGAGACATGGAGTCTGGTGATGAAGAAAATTCCACGTTGGTTTCTTCCCTTGCTGGTGTTTGATAAAATGGAAGTGAATTGATCTGTTCCTGCAATCTTCTCCCCGTGCCATGATGCTGAGTGGTTATCCCCTCCCCTTGTTAGCTTGATGGTTTTTATGTAGATGCATTGCCATTATCACTTAATGCATCTCGAAAGTACCATCAGGTCAGCAGAACCACTTTCCTTTGTCTAGGGTGGGGTAACGCCAGCCCCACCCAGCAGATGCTCTTTCTGAACATAATTCTCAATATGTTTGTAATTTTGAATCTATCCCCCACATGTACGCCAGCCAATAATATTAATGATCAGTACGTTACTAGCTTTCTATTGGTATCTTACATAACACATGCAGGTTATGACATTAGTGAGATAGGGTACACTGAACTGACCAGACCAGATGAAACTCACTACCAGATACCAGTCAGCCCCTTGTCCTCTTTCATTGGGATGCTGTTATGTCACAGGCTCCCCCTGGAGTTAATAGGCTATGTCATTGTTCATACTGCACTAAAAGTGGAGCTTTCCTATAACCGGACTTGATGGATGATTTGTACATATATAGAAGTTAGCTACACATAAAAAAAAATCAAGAAAAATCTAGTTTAGTCAATCTTTTTTAATAAAAAGCATTGTTATATAGACACTGCCAAGCTAAATAGCACCTATTTAAAAACAAAACAGCCTTCTCTCTGCTACTCTTAAATTATTAAAACCAACAATGCTAAAAATATAATTTACTTTTCCTCTTTTGGGCTTTTTGTTTACTTCTTGCCTTTCTGGAAAATGAAAACACATTAGTCAGTTTCTAATCTGTTCATTTTCTACCTCCTATATATTAATGCAGAATTGTAACATTTAGGTAGCAAAAGTGTTCAGATGCCATGAGGGGCATCAGATAGCTGGATTCTGAAAAAAGAGGGAAAAAGTTGAAATCCCAACAAAATTGTTCTAATAACCACTTTATTATTATAAACAGTTCTAGTGATCTTATTGAACCTAACTTTTGGGAGCAAGCTCACCTGGCAATGTACATTTTAAGGTATTAACCACATTTAAATTAGTCTTATTCAAATATAAATGATCCTGGTAGCTCTTTTGACCCTAGAAACTGCATTTCTAAGCTGTCCTTTTAGGTGAAGAGCACTAAAGATAAACAAAAACAAAAACATAAAACACTTCTCACAGCTGGGCAACTTCATTAATGATTACTTTTATACAAGCTTTCTTTCAAGCATAAAAAGCAGCCAGCCTTATATTTTCTCATGCTGGTTATACAAAAGGCAGCTGAATTTTGACACATGATTTGTCCCTGCAATTCCTTCAGATTCCACTCCAAATGCTGCTTATCGTGTCAGTATCCCGTTGACACCTGCTGTCAATGTCCTCTCTCCTATCCATTTTGCTGTCACGTTGCTGTTTTATACTGAAATGTCAATAATATAGTGCCAACATAGACTTTCAATTACATTCTTAGACTGATCTTACTGATGCACTAGGTGATTTAATTCAACCAGGAAATCACCGTCCCACAACTCCGGCAATCAGGAACCATCTTTAAGACTGTGACAACATTCAATTTCTATTCACAGTATGAACAATTTACAGCAAGATTTTTATTTATTCGGAAACTGACTTGTGTGTTACATTTAGCAAGACTTGCATACAACATCCAACTCTAGGCATTTTCCACACACCAGCACTGGTGGCCTAAGACATCAGAGGACTTGGAGTGGGGCCCTTAGTTCTATTTCAGGCTCACTCTGTGGCCTTGTGTCTCAATTTACCCTCACGTGAAATGCTTACAAAGCATGTCTCCCTCTCGGACTGTAGGACTTAATCACAGTGTGTAAAGTGCTTTGCAAAATGTTGTTACTCCTGCCAGGGTAAATTACCATCTGATTACCCCAGGCAAATCACATTGAGAGGGAAATAGATTACTCTATAGTCAAATTAAATAAAATAGAAAACACCTTGTCAACCTAAATGTCCTCCATGAATGCCCCAATTACATAGTAGTTCCCAGAAGTGTTAAGTCAATATACAGAAATTCTCCATTAGGTACAGCACCTTACAAGAACAATGCAGAAGCTGGCCAGTAAAGCTCTTGCTCCCACTGAAGTCAATGGCAAAAGTCTCATTGATTTCAATGGGTGCAGAATGAGACTTTCCCAGGCCCTGATACAGTGTAGTGTGATGACGGGAAGGTACAAACGGCCTTCTCCCCAACCTTGAGCAGCCAGTGTAAGGAACAGGCAGAGCTGTCTTCCCTGCATCCCATAAAGAAGTGTAGTAGCAATACTACAGTAGGCAGATTCTCACATGCCAAGGAGTTTATACAGGTGTTCTCTGTCCCTGAGGCAGAATGTCTCTGATTGCTGCCCATGGGACAGTGTGACCCCACACCAACCCTTTGTGTGGGTTTGGCCTACAGGCCTTAGAAAGTTCATCACTCTTTTCTTCAGAGTAGGAATTTTCTCAGAACTGTCCCTTATTGATGTGGAAAAGCTTGAGTGAGGGAGATTGGTCTGGTGCATAGCTGAAGTTGCTCTATATATGCTTTTAGCTACATTTCTGCCTGATTGTTTGTGTATAGAAGAAATCCTAAATCAATGTATCATCTCAGATGAAGAATATAATCTGCATGTAAACATCTAAACAGCTGGGTGGAGCTACTCTTGAAAATATCTGTATGGCAACATATCCAGAGGGAGTTTATAAACCACTTCAGTGGTACTTTTGGCCTACAAAAAAAGAACATCTACAAACATTTAAGTAATCATTTAGAAAGGTTATTTTTGTTTTACACACAAACTGTAGATGGAGTCAGACAGTTCTGCACCAACAGAACAATTTATAAATGCAATGCATTAAGTAACACATACACCATACATTACATTGATAAGGGAAACTCTTCACAGAACACATAATAGGTCAGATTCTTCTGTTACTTCTTCCTATTTGTATGGCAGTATTACTGTAGTATCCAAGGGACCCAAAATTATTACTGGATTTTATCCTCACAATACCCTGTGAGAGAAGGAAAATTCATCCCCATTTAACAGATGGGGGCTGAGCAACAGTGTGGATTAAGTGACTTGCCCAAAGACAGAGGGAATCTGTGGCTGAACTAAGAATTGAACACAGGTCTTTTGAGTACCAGCCTAGTGCCCCTTTGGCATGCGGCCCACCAGCATAAGCACTCTGGTGGGCCAGGATGGTTTGTTTTCCTGCCGCGTCTGCAGGTTCGGCCGACTGCAGCTCCCACTGGCCATGATTTGCTGCTCCAGGCCAATGGGGGTGATGGGAAACAGCAGCCAGCACATCCCTCAGCCTGCACCACTGCCCGCAGCCCCCATTGGCCTGGAGCGGCAAACTGCGGCCAGTGGGAGTTGCGATCAGCCGAACCTGCAGATGCGGCAGGAAAACAAACTGTCCCAGCCCACCAGGATGCTTGCGCTGGCAGGCTGTGTGCCAAAGGTTGCCGATCTCTGCACTAGCCCATCCTTCCCACAAACATGATGTGATATCATTGGGGTTGCACCCAGGTAACTCAGAGAAGAATTTGGCCCAACTCCTTTATCTATTTTTTCTTATACACAAAACCTACACTGAACAGCATGTGTAGTTGCCTAATTTGAAATGTCTATTCTGCTTTTTCTCGTTAACATGGATTACAGTTGGACCCTACCTCCAAAAGCAATATATCTGTTTGGTTAATAATATGGCACTTAAAACTATTTATTATTCTTGAATTTTCATAACTTTTCATCTGCATTTTAATATTTTAACTGAGACTGTCAATGCCTACTTCTAGTTTCCTTCAAACATGTGGTATGAAGCCTTTGCTCAGAAATCCTTCTGTTAAAACTGCAAGCCTCACCATCTTTTAGCCTTCTTTTTAGGGAAAGAGCCCTATTGCAGCTGATCAAAAAGTTTCCATGTTAGTGGAAAGGAGGGGCTAGTGAATGGGACATTAGTCTGGTATTCAAAAGACCTGATTTAGTCTGAAACACTTTCAGTTTTCAACAAATGAAACCCTTTTTGTTTGTTTCGTTTTGACTACCAAAATCCAAAATAATTTCAATGTTCGGCTTTACAGTTTTTTGACAATTGAATTATTCAACTAGCTCTGGTTATTATGAAAATTGCGGCAGAAGAGAACTCTTGTCAATGATCTTCTGATGATGATGGACAAGGGTTAAGTGTCTGGGAGATCTATCAGTAGTCTTTGATTTGCTTGGCCATGATGTTCTGTTGATGTGTCTGTAGATGGATGGAGTTGGGTTTTCAGTGGCTATCAGAGGTCTCAGAGAGTACTTTTAAGCAGTTACTCATCTGCTCCAAATGCCCACCTGTGTGACATGAAACAAAGATGTATTCTATCTCCCCTCCTGTTATGCATGTGGGAACAGTAAGGGCCCAGTCCTGATCCTATTGAATGAGAATTTTGCCATAGACCTCAGTATGAGCAGAAGCAAGCCATAAAGGAGGTCTGGTTTGTGTTACAGATTTGCCTCTGTAAGGATGTACACCAAAATCTTGGCCATGATAAAGCTGGTAGCACAAACCATCTGTAAAGTTGGTGGTTCTGGCCCTTTATGATGTCCAGTGCTTGGGTGGCATAGCAACTGTATTTCCCCCTGTCTCAGCCCTTCATCTATCCAGTGTAGAGAACACTCCCAGATCAAAGGGTGTGTTAGCTGGGCATATTTGTGCCCTGGCAGAATAAGTTAGAGCTGATTTATGTCAAGTAGCTCTGATTCATGTGAGTAGGTGCCGCTTGATAATAAGGTCGCAGAACTGGGCCCCATATGAACTCCTGGTCATCTCCTCTTATTTAATAAAAATAGAAAACTATGTAAGTGTTAACAACTTAATTCTCAGAATTTAATGCAAATAGAAAAATGTCGTTACTGGCTTGACAGCAATAGTGGGTTTCTGCACCTTGCAGATCCTGCTACCTAAATGTGAGATTTTGCTATTCTGGTTTTTTATTCTGCCATTTAAAAACCCTCGAATAATCTATAAATAATTTATACTCCTGAATCATTTTATAATAAACCAGGAAACTTTCTTGTTAGAAGGGCTTAAATATTCACTCAGTTGAAGGTGTTTTCAATATATTATTTAAATTTTTGCTACTGTCATGAGATTAGAGATTATGAACTTGAACCTTATCTTAAAAAGCAATAATTAGTCACCAAATATTGTGCTAATTTTCTTTAACAACTTAAGCTGTTCAGCAACCTTGTGATTTTTAAATGTAGGCTTTATGAATAGCGAATTCAAAATGATATAGAAGAGACATTTTCCTTCACATCAGAGGGAGGCTCGGAAGAAAATACTAACTTTCCTAACTAAGCAGTGGGATTCTAAACTAGTCCTGCTAATGGCAAGAAAGGGAATTTAATGTCATTCAGTCCATTTGGCTGTATTGAATCCCTTTAGCATGAATGATCCTTATTTGGGGCTGATTCTTTTCTCTTCTTTCACATGCATTGGTTTTACACTGGGGTCACTTCACTGACTGAGTGGAGTTACCCCTGATTTGTTCTGGAGTAAAGGAGACCAGAGTCAGGCACCCAGGAAGAATCATGGCCTTGTGAAAGAGGCAAGTCTCCCCATCTTATTTTCTTCATGGAAGTTAAAATTATGCCTTATCTTCTCTGCAGAGCTATAGGAGTAGACCTGGATCAGCTGGGCAGAGGTTGTCTTCTCAGAGCCTTTCTGCCTGTTCCATGCAGAATGGCTTAGTAGGGGTTCACAGAAAGGAGAAGCATGCCCAGTGCCTATGGATACCAACAGGTGACAGGATTGGGTACCTTAGCCACAAACCCAGGCCAACTGTCCAGACTCCCTGAGGGCACTGCTAGGCTTATTAGCTGGTCACATTGGACCTGGTCCAAAGTCCATAGAAGTCAATAGCTTAGGTGGGCTTTGGATCAGGCCCATTATCTCCTCAAGCCAATGTTGAGTCAAAATGTTTCCTGGTTTTTACTGGTGTACTGGGGGGAAGAAAGAGAGGTTTTTGCACCTTTCCCTCCTGCCAGATGCTTAGACAAGGCAGAATTTGCCATTTGTCACATCCAAGTTACTTGTCAAAGTAGTTTCAGTGTTCTGTGTAACCAGCAAGGAAAGCCTATAGTTAGCCTTAACGAGAGTTTCTCTCAGTGAATATAAGTAAGTGGCTATAATATGAGTGCAGGGGACTGAACTAGATGATCTTTCGAGGTCCCTTCCAGTCCTACGATTCTTCGATGTATGTCTCAGAAACACAAACACACACACACAGAACTGAAAATCTGTTTCAAACAATTTCTACAGAGTGGTTAGCAAAGCAGACATCTTGTGCTGTTGGCATATAGCACCCTTGGCCTTTAGCTGCATTACTTCTGATGCTTTCATTTAAAGGTGCTTTAAGCCCTCAGAAAAGACACAACACTCAGTCTCTTAGGGCTCATTGAAAGACAGTAAAAGAGACTTTTCCCAGAGGTTCAGTTAGAGGCTTGAATTAAATGAACTCAAGGCTAACAAACTAATATTACAAAGAAGAGGGGGGGTGGGGTCTCTTGCTTTTTGGAGTGGAAGGGTTGGAGAGGGGACAGCTGAGGGGAGGGACACCAGCATTTGTCAGGTTCAAGTGTTTGATAAACTTTAGCCAAAGTACACAAACTCTTCAAGAACATGAACATGCTGAGGCTTGAATCTATGTTGAAATGAGTGTCAGTATTTCTGAAAGCTCAGTTCAGCTCCAGGATAATGCCGCTTGGCAGGTTGGGGAGAATGTAACTTACAATGCCTAAAATGTGTAGAAACTTTATAAAAGAGAAACCCATGCAAACAGGTGTTATCAGTTCTTGGAAACAGCAAAATTGAAGACTGTGAGGAAAAAAGCCTTTTTCAGAAACAAAATTACTTCTGGTTTCAGATTGAACCATGGGTGAAATTGCACCCACATCCCAGATTTGCAGCATATCTCCCTCCCCATCTCTCTCTCCTCACAAAAGACTCTAAACCCTTCACTGCCCATGCCTGCATCTCCCCTTTCATTTACTTTCAGAATGGCCGTCTAGCCCTTTTGTAGGATCTTCAGGAGGCATCTGAATGGCCTGCTTTCCAAGATGTAGTCTTCAAAGGGTCCAGCAAAAGTGCCTGTGCTCTTCCATAAAATGTTCTGGAGAACAGCTTTCAGGGGAGCAGGTGTTCTACCCACCTCTCCCATTTAACAATAGGGATCTGGAGAAAAGCAAATGCTGCCACTGCACAATGCAATATTTTAAGTACCCCTAAAATAATCATTTGCCAGATGTTGCAACTCAAGAAGTGGCCTCAGCCTTTATGAGTATAGAGCTTTGAGAATGTAGTGAGCCTTGCAGAGTTAGCTACAGAATAAATCTTCCATAAACTGGCTTGTAGATGCTAAAATCCCTGACTCTGTCTGTTTACCATACACAGAAGTTTTCTGCTTTCCTATACACCCACTCATGACAATGTTCTACCTTCCATAAACATACAGAAATCAGGATTAGCTTTGGTACTTTAGGTCATACACCACAGTCTAAGTCTTTTTCATCTCTAACTTAGGTGACATCCATCCGCACTGAGTTAGCTTATTAGTCATGTCTTTATGCCAAAGTAATCAGCACTAAATAGTTAAGAAGGTTGACATAGACATTGTCCATATTAGGCTCCAGAGTCATCAACTCACTGGGTTGAATGAGTGAAAGTCATTTCACATTACATCAGTCTCTGAAAAACAACAAGGCATTGGGTGACATTCCTACTTTTTTCTTCACACTCATGAAGAATTTTATATATTTTTAATTAAATTGTTGCATTGAAAAATTATTAGACAATTAGCAGACTACAAGAAACACCAGAGAGTGCAGATTGTATATCACAGGTGAATATATCACTATGTAAATGTATTATGTGCTTCTGGAGGATACAGATGTGCTGAAGAGAAGGTTTGAATATATACAAATTCTATGGATATGTCATGGGAAAATGCTGATCTATACAAAGTTAGAGCTTCTGTTTGTCCTATAGATGTTAGATGGCAATTAACTCTGCTGATCATTGTGATGCAGGTCAAGGCCCAGTTATTGAAGTTGCATTTGATCTTGTGCATGCATTTCAAATGAAACTTCAGGTCTCGGAGGAAAGGCTTGCTAGGGGCAGTTTGTATTATGCTGAGCAACACAAGCTGTGAAAAGAAAAAAACCCTAGCTATGGATGGGCATGTCCCTCTCACATATGAAGAAAAGATTCACTTTCAAGTTTCTGAAGAGGTGCGGTGAATTTCATTCCATCAGGAAGATGCTTACACCATCAGCAGTCTGCTTCCTTCGGCTTTGGAGAGAACACAGCTAGTAAAAGCTATTAGGAACTGTAATGAAAGACAAAATTTAGTGGACTGGATATTGTTTCCTTCCATCAATAGCCATTAAAGCACTCTCAACCTTGCTGAAAAGTCTTGCCTGTCAAATCCTTGCATTATAGAAATGATGCACTTATTTATGTGAGGAACAGAGGAACATTGTTCAAAGCAAGATGCAATCTCATATGACAGATAAGCATCTGCCTTACATTCCAAAGCTAGCTATTTCTGCTATTGACCTCACACTGGACTTGGGTGAGCAGTATCATGTATCATTCCAAGTTCAAATTACAATGATTGGGAGTATGGACTGTAGCTTTAAAGGAGTGTATTACACTAGAATCTCACTATTCTTTCTAAATGTATAGTCTATTGTACTAAAATAATTATAATTGTACATGCAAGTTGACAGCTAGAACCACTGTCTGAAATACTATCAGGTTCTGCAGCACTGCCTTCAAATCTCCTTAGCTTTTGCATTACTAAATGTTCTTTAGTCTGAACATTTGGTATTCTTCAAATTCAGCCCTTTTAAATAACAATTTCTGTCCAGAGAATTCCTGCAAAGAGTTGTAAATTCAGTCTACCAGCTTAATAGCCTTCCTTATGCAACAACTATAAAACATTAACCTGTATTAAAGACACTGTCTGAGGCAATGGCTGCAATATTACATACACCCCCTCCATCCACTTACATTAAAAGAACATTATTAAAGTTGCAAAGCCAGGCACTCAAAAATTAGGAAGCACCAGGATTAAGGTTGCCTGTGCAGATGAACATTCCCTCCCACCCTCTGTTACTGTATGAATTATGATAGTCTTTAATCACATGATCACACACTGTCCTTCCATTCCAGAATCCTTGTCTTGCTCCTGGCACCTCATCCAGACTCAGTAGGACCCCACTTTGGCTCCTCATCCCAGCTCCTTCCCTCTCCCCAGCTCCCAATTACAATCTTCCCTCACCTCCAGGCTCCTTGTCCCAATCAGCTCCTCTTACGTCCTGTCCCACACTCCCTTCAACTCAGGTTGAATCCTCATCCTTCACAGTAGTTGGGCACCAGCAAGGAGAACACTGAGAACACAAGAGAGACAGTCTCCCTGCTCTCAGTTTTGGTCCTTGCTGTAACAGTGGTCCCAAGAGTCGTCATCATCATCATCATGTTCCTATTACACCTCTGGCATTTAGGGCAGTGACAAAGCTCCTCCACTCCTGTCTGTTTCTGGCAAGTCTTTCAATGGTTCCCCAGCTGTGCCCCAGGTTTTTCAGCTCAGCTTCCACAGCTCTTCGCCATGTTGTTTTCAGGCAGCCTCATTTTCTTTTGCCTTCAGGTGTCCATCTTATTGCTACTCTGGTGATGGGATCAGTTTCCATCCAAAGCACATGACCGATTGATTCCATCTCCAAAGCCTCCTGGCAATGATAGTGCTCAGATCCTCTTGGCTGCACAGTCAATAGACCTTGGTTTGAGATTGTTCTGGGCCAAAAGATATGGAGGATTTTTTTGAGGCAGGTTATATGGAATGAAGACAGTTTGGACATGTCATACTTTCTCATTCCCCAACATTCTGCACTATAAAGTAGTGTTGAAAGTACGCTGCTCTGATAAATCTTGAGTTTGGTTTTGGTGTTGTATTTTGATACTTCCAGACTGTATTTAAGCTCCTGAAGGTATTCCTGACTTTACTGATTTTGTTCTAGATGTCCTGGTTTGTTTCACCATCCTGGCTGATGGTGCTGCCCAAGTATGTGGATGTTTCTACATTGGTGAGAACATAATGCTCTACCCATACTGATGATGATGAGGCAATATTAAGGGATATGATATCTGTCTTATTGCGGTTGATTTTCAGTCCAATTTGTTGTCTGAATGCATTGAGTCGAGTTGTTTTTTCTTGTATATGGCGTTGGGCATGTGATAGGAAAGCGATACCATCTGCAAAGTCCAGGTCTTCAAGGGATGAGAAGAGCATCCATTTAATGCCTCTTAGCATGTCTTCTGTTGT
The DNA here is from genome assembly GCF_025201925.1 of Gopherus flavomarginatus. Lineage (NCBI taxonomy): Eukaryota > Metazoa > Chordata > Testudines > Testudinidae > Gopherus > Gopherus flavomarginatus. The sequence continues at coordinate 77,894,824 of NC_066624.1, read as the reverse complement.
ATGCCATATTACCCAGTCAATGGCAATGCTGAAGAGGATTTCAAACATGACACACTCCTGATGTACTCCTGTTTTGACTTCAAAACTGAGCTCACTGTGATTAACACTGCATGTAAAATTGCAATAGAAGCTTTTGATGACGTTGATTATACAGAAAGGAACTCCATATGCCTGCAGAATGCACCATAGGCTGGTCCTGTGAATGCTATCGAAAGCCTTCTCAAAGTCTATGAAATTTATGTAGAGTTGCCATTGCCATTCAAAGCACTGTTCTATTATGTTTCGCTAAGTGAAGATCTGGTCTGTGCATCCACACCCTTTCTGAAAACCAGCTTCCTCTTTTCTGAGAACACTACAAACTGCCTCTGATATATGCTGGATTATGATCTTACACAATACTTTGCTTGGCACAGATAAAAGTGTGATATCACGCCAGTTATTACAATCACTGAGAGTTCCTTTCTTTGGTATCTTTACTATAACCCCATTGGTCCACTCATCTGGCACTTTTTCCCTTTCCCAGATTGATGTAAATAGAGGGGCCAGAATAGATGCTGCTAATTTAGGATTTATCTTGAACAATTCTGCATTCAAGGTCCCAAAATGCGTAGAGCAGAAATTGCAGGGAAAGTCATGCTCAGCCACTTGAGCATGCTCAGTGCAGACAGAATCTTCAGAGAATTTAGCTGCGAAATTCTAACAAGTCTCTACTGAGCATGTGCAAACTAAGATTTTTCAAAGGCTCATAACTTGGATAATTTTGTTTTTTCACAGGAACAGAAGATGCATGATACTAATGGGAGTATTCACATCAGTGGCTGGTTCAGGCTAACCATGCTGGATGTTGTTGGGTGTTGAGCACATCCATTTTCACAGTAATCCCAAGCTTGAAAGGTGGGCCAGGGAGAAAAAAGCAAAATCTAGTTATCAAACCAAGGTCCTTCTGGTAAGTGCAATTCTGCTGCTATTCTGTTAGACCCCTGTGCGCACAGACAATGCTCCCATCTAATAGTTTTCTAAAAGGGCTTTTTAAAATTATTTGTATGTAGTAATGCCTAGGGGCACCATTCATGGATCAGAACCCCACTGCACAAGCGCATAACAAAAAGACAACTCCTGCTCCAAAGAGTGTAGAGTCTGAGAATAACACAGATGCAGCAGTTGGTAGCAATAAACAGATGGGAGGAGAACAAGGTCACAATGAAACTACTTTGATTACAATTAGATTTAGAGTTTTGTGGACTCCCAGTGAAGTTAGTCTTTGGATCTCATTGACTGTAGGCAATGCTACCGCTTTGTCTATAATAATACAAACTATGTATGTATATTGGCTTTTTTTTGCATGTGATCGTTTCCTTCAAGTGTCTGGGCCCAGTTAAGGATAAAGCCTGCTGCCTGCTCATCTCTAATGTCATTGGTCCTTTAGTTCAAGTGATATCAAGCCTTTTCCTTTTTGTTCTGAAGCTTCTGGGTTTTGTTCTTACTGATGGTTATGGTGCCTGCATCTTTGTGGCTGTGGTTTGTCATATAAAACACTCAAGTTAATTCAAGGAAAAGACCGGTTTACAGCACAATTTGGTTTTATTGGAATAGCAAAGTGTCCATCTGGCCTGTCTAACCCTTAGAAAAGCAAGAGAACGAGCCTGGCAAGCCAAACAGCTGTAAAAACTGTGTAATGATTCCATTAGCAATGTGGATGTCATTTTCTAATATTGTCCAACTTTTATAATGTACACTCCATATCTACAAAACTGCTTTCTTTACTTATGGGCCACAGTGACTACCAGCAATAGTTACACATGCGCTCTCTCTCTCTCTCTCTCTCTCTCATTTATAGCTATATGCATGCAGGGATATTATATATTTTCAAGTCATCTCTGTGCCTTTCAGAATAAAAATTTAGTTTATCCTGGATTTTTAATGAAGTTGTATTGTAAGATTTGTACATTTTTCCTTGTGTCCTTTCTTGTACAAATCTACTTTGTAAGAAATTCATACACTTCACTAACACATACAGAACACACCAAAGACCTTCCTATTGGTTAAATAAAGACAATTTTTTTGTGAAGATATTAAATTTCTCCCACATGCCAAGACTTCACAGTCTGTGTTATTTAGCTATTCACTTTCAGCAGAGCAAGCTGTGACTTTGATTGAAAGTGGGTAAAATCTTGTGCAATTCAATGTTCTTGGAATCTCTGGAACTGTTTTGGAAACTAGTTCAAGTTTGAAAATCTCCATCCTTTGATTTCAATGGCTCTTAGCTGTTCAATGGTGATTCAATGAAAAACACACAGCTATGTTTTTCTAGCTGGAAAAGAAGGGTGCTTTATATACAACAGGATCAGATTCTGTGGTCTGTTAAGGCTGTTTTTCATTGAAAGGTTTTGTTCTCTTAGTGCTGAACATTATGGGTCCAGTCTCACTGAGGAATATGGTGCCTATATTCATGAAGCTGTAGTTTGTTACAGGAGCAAATGTTGCTTTTACAGACAATTGGAGCTTTGTCAGCTCTGTGCGTGGTAAAAAATTCTAGAGCACACAAACTCTAAGAGAAAACTTGTCAAAACCATCATGTATGTGGTTTCAGATCATGGAAAAATTCTGTAGACTTCGGGTACAACACAAAGCTTATACCCTTTACTCAGCCTAGTTCCATCACATTGGTTAGTCAACTTAAGCAGTAGGTTGCAGCTGGGCCAAAGATCTTATTTTCCTCCGAACATTCCTTAGTTATAAAAATTAGAGGAGATGCAGAATTATCTCAGAGCAGAAGGATTTTTAAATGTTTTCATGAAGGTTTGACAGTTCTCTAATGTTTAAATATTAATGGAAAATTAGGGAAGGAAAATTGATGTTTCACAATGAGCTTTATGAGGTTTTAGCTTTTTATTTCTAGCAGAGGAACAGCTTTAAGGACCAGTAATGAAAGCAGAGCAAAGTCTTGTGTTTCTTTTCTACTGTAAGATTCATGTTTGATCTGTCTCTCCTTACATTGCCCTTGCTTTGTTCAGACAAACTTCCCAAAGCAAACAATAAGGAGTAGCGATGGGGTAGTGAAATACGGACTATCCTGTCAGGAATAACTTTAGTTTGCCTGCTGTTTTATAACAGCTTGTGGTACTTTGAGTTGGGAGCATTTTGTTTGTTTTATTGTTTTAATTCTAAGTGGGAATTTTAATTTAATTCTCTGAGAAGTGAGAGGTTGCCAAATGCTGAAAGCAGAAATAAATAATTCACCACGTGGCAGTGAAGAGATTAATTGTTTTGATGCACAGAAAAACCCCTCCTGTTTGTTCAGTGGCCCTTAGAAACCAGATGAGGAAACAGATCTCCAGGGTCCTGCTGGAGAAACACTCCTCTCTTGGGGGAAAACTTAAAGTGATGGCTTGAGGTAAGTGGAAGGGAAAGGAATGCTTGTTTGGATCTTACCCATAAGTTTTTCTAATAATGCTGCAATATGGAAATGTAATTGACTTGTGTAAAAGTAAATGACAAAATGAAAAGCTCAGTCATGAAAAATGAAACCCTGAATGAATAAATCATTTGGGCTCTCTGAAGAGTTTGACAGCTTAATCCAAGCTCTCCTGGTGGTGAAAGATGGCAAAGAGGGATCCTATTGTTCATATGTATTTAAGTACAGGATGAGCCTGCCACACTGGATTAATGGTTTCTCCTCTGTACAAGCAGCTGTTGCCTTAGCTGCCTGGGGAGGAGCTGGGGACCTGCTGCAGGGAGAGGGTCATGGAGGGAAACACGCAGCTCATGCGGGTCATCCGGGAAATGCGCTCTGAGATCAACAAGCTGGAGAGAGAAAATAGGGCCCTTCGGGTAGAACTGAAATTCAGTGGACAGAGGACAGCTAACTGGGAGGAAGGAGCAAGTGGAGAACGTGGACATGAGGAAGCCAGGAGCCTCACTGATTCAGGGGAAGAGAGGGTCACTTCTCCAATGGCCCTGCGTAGGAATGTCTCAGCCAGCTCGGCTCTGGCACTGCAGGAACAGAAAGGTACTGAAGAGTCACGATTGCTGTTGGTATTATTACTTTGCACTTAGCTTTCATTCAAGGATCACAAAGTTCTGCAGTTATTTACCTACAGAGACTGGCAATCTGCCATTATTATGTACTTCGCCAACGTGGGTGAAACCCTCTAGCCTTCATCAAGACCCTGATCTAGCAAAGCACTTAAACATGGACTTAACTTTGAGCCCTTCAGTGACTGCCCAAGTACTCAATGTCAAGTACTTGGTTAAGTGCTTTGCTGGATCAGGGCCCACTGAATAGCTCCACTGTCTTTGAGTAAGATTTGGCCTAATATTGTGCTTTCTCTGGGGAAGGCTCTGTCTGTGTGGTGTTTATTAGTTCCGTGTCTAGTACAATGGGGCCCTTACCCCTGACTGGGGTTCTTAGGCACAATAGGATTAACAATATATGCAATGAATCTGACTCTGACCTCACTTACCCACTGACAAATCAGGTATAACTCCACTGAAGCCAGTGTAAAAATCAGTGTGAGGTTAGAATCGTGCCCAATATGTGTTATGCTTGGTATGTTCTGTGTGCACCTGAATGCAAGAGGGAGAGAATGACAATAAGAACACTTCATCCTGTCTCATTTCATCAGAAAAGAGCCCAAATACGCCTGATGCTCTTTATCTATAGTAGTCTTACTGATGTCAGTGTGTGAGTTAACTCACCTGTGTGAGTTAATTGAGCAGGATTTACTGCAAAAGACGGTACATTTGCTGACATATAAATATGTAGAACTGGATACTGTACACATTTACGCTTGGGTTTGCAGGAGCAGGTCCTTGTACAAAAATGTCTAATTAAGGCCTATCGTCTTTTTATTATATGTTTGCACAGTATTTAGCCCAGTGGGTCCCTAATCCATGACTGGGTATAGATAAATAATAATAATAGTGTCACCACATTCTCCACATGACCCCTTTCAGAGGTCGCTGTCCAGCAGGATTTGTTTACCACCTGACGGGCTAAGGTCCAGGCCCATGATGAAGCGCCCCTAGAGAGCACAGGTTTAAGTTAGGAAGAACATACATAAAAATAATATAAGGAGATAAATTGATGGAAAGGTGTGGTGTAGGTGGTGGGGTCAAAGGATATTAATGTGTTTTAGTATGACTAGTGATTGCAAGGAATTGAATAACTTAAGATCTGATCCAAAGCCCATTTAACTCAATGGAAAGACTCCAAAGTATTTCAAAGGGCTTTGGATCAGGCCCTTAAAAGGGTACATATTTGGGAAAGAGCTTGGGAATAGTTAGCTGCTCTTTCAGGGGCTTGAATTGGTGAGCAAGAAGTTTTCCAGCTACCCTGCTTCCCCACATCTATATTTCTTGAAGGCACGGAGTGTTTTCAAAGAAGAGTGTGTTTAACCCCTTTGGTCCACCTCAGATATTGTTAATGTTGAAAATAAAATCTTAAACTTTGTTAATAAAATTTACACACAGTCAGATGGCATCATCATTCCAAACATAAGGGTTCATGGCCTGCTCTTGTGCTTAAACAGCTGTGTATCTCTGGGCCAGGTTCTGAACCCCATACTCCTACTGATCACCAGTTACTCATATGAGTAGTCCCAGCAACCCAGCAATAGCACAAATAGCACATAACTCTCCATGACCAAGTGCTCCTAACTGCCACTTCTGCTTAGGAAAATCTTCCTCAAATTTTTTTTTTTTAATCATGCAGGACTTAATCATTTTGCTATTGGTTTTTAGTTTCCATATATTAAAAGTCTATGAAGCAGATGCGGGTATTTGATTTTAACTCTGATTTTGTACTATTACACAGGTAATAGTATGATTGTTAGGCGCTATTCCATTTCTTCCTCTGTGCAATCTTTTTCTGGACACGAACACCACAAAGCTGAGAAGAGACATCCAAGTAACAGAATCCTGGAGATGCAGGGAATTGTCAAACCACCAGCAGGCTCCTCGGTGATGCAACTAACCAATGAAGAAGAAAAAGGATCTGCAAAAATTCCAGCCGATTGCTTCTCCAGCAATAATTCTAGCAAAAGGAGATCTTTTCAAGAGCATGTTTATAAGTGCAGGTAGGTAATATTTACCTTTAAACAGGGTGATCATATGTCCCGTTTTTAAAGGGACAGTCCTGTTTTTTGGTGACTTTTTCTTATTTAGGCACCTATTACCCCCCAACCCCTGTCCAGTTTTTTCACAGTTGCTATCTGGTAACCCTACCTTTAAAGTATGGGGTAGCTTAGCAGTGTTACCTCCACTTGATTTGATAATAAATGTGGGTATTTCTTTGAATTCAAAGTTCTTTATTCTAAGGATAATTTGTGGAATGTATGTGAGGCACAGGGGGGAATTCTGTAACGGATAAGGGGCCTGGGCCTGTTCTCAGTGAGGTCAATGGCAAAACTCCTATTGGTTTCAATGCAGGACTGCCCGCCTAACTAAAAATACAAATTGCAAATAAAAAAAAAGGTGACATTTTGGCGCCATTGAAATCAATGGGAGTTTTGTAGATTGGTGTGTTGTTCTGACAAGATAAGCCACATTTTTCTATTTGACTGAAAAGCATAAGGAAATTTTTTAAAACTTTATAATATTATTCTTCCCTGTCATGTGAAGCATTATAGGTTGACTTTGCACCTTAAGAAGACTACTCGTACACTTTGCTAGGTACTAAATGAACTATAATTGCTCAGAAACAAGTCTTGGGTGTCACTATCCACTGCTCAGTGAAAACCACTCCAATATAAGGCAGCAATCAAAAATGTACACAAAAGTAGTTAGGATAGCTAAAGAGTACAATAAAAAATAATACTGGAAATATTATAATGTCATTATATAAATGCATTCAGCTAGAATAACATGTTCAGTTCTGGTCATCCTATGCTAAAAAGAATTAATAGTAGAACTAGGAGTCTGGAGGTGAGTAACAAAAATACCTACAAGCACAGAAAGCCTTGTGTATGTATGAAAGGCTGAAAAAGTCCGGTGGTAAAATATACAAAGTGCATAAGTCCCATTTTAAAATGTCACTTAGGGCCAATTTTTTAAAAGGTATTTATGTACTGTGACGGGGCAAGGCCTGATGGCTATAGAAAAGTAGTGGGAGATAGAGATATTAGCCCCAGGTTAAACAAATCCCTGGTACCAGGATAAGTAAATGGCAGCTGCTCCAGGTCAGTTAAGACACCTGGGGCCAATTAAGATCTTTACAGAAGGCAGTGGAGATTGCTAGGTTGATTGGGACACCTGAAGCCAATCAGGGGCTGGCTGAAACTAGTTAAAAAGCCTCCCAGTTAGTCAGGTGGGCGTGCATGTCAGGAGCTGTGAGAAGTTGTGCTGTTGGAGAGATTGAGCTGTATATGCCATACTAGGTACAGAGAAGGAGGCCCTGAGGTAAGGGTGAAGTGGAGCTTGAGGAAGTGGTGGCTGTTGTGGGGAAGTAGCCCAGGGAATTGTACATGTACTGTTGCTAAAAGGTCAGCTACCATAGCTGATACTATTAGGGTTCCTGGGCTGGAGCCAGGAGTAGAGGGTGGGCCAAGGCTCCCCCTCCCCCACCTTTGACTCCTGATTAATCACTGAGACTGAGAGACAACAGAGACAGTGCAAGGGAGGATAGCTTCTCCTCACCTCCCTCGCTGGCTTATGATGAAAATGGCTCAGTACACTGTGACCCTTGTCTCTAGAGAGAGAAGGGTTAAGGGGAGGGTCACAGTGAGCCTCTGAGGCTAGCAAAATCCGTCAGGAAATGCAGGACCCATGGAGACAAGGACAGAGCTTTGTCACAGTACCTAAAGATGCACCTATGGGATTTTCAAAAGTGCCTAGACATCTCCTATTGATTTCAACCTAAGTCTTACTGAAAGTCAGTTGTGACTTAGGCTCTTGTCAGTGGGACTTTTAAGTGTTTCTGAACTGTTCACCCTGTGGCTGTTTAGTTTAGAGAGGATATGAATAAGTGGGTACATGAAAGAGGTGCACAAAACAATGAATGGTATAGAGAAGATATTTACCCTTTCTCATAATCTAAGAAAAAGGGAACATTTGATGAAAGTGAAAAGGAAAAGATGAAAAATATATATTTCTTAACAAATGCTTTGGGGTCCATGGCTGAAAATTACTCTATAACTAATTGTTAGTCAAAGTAGTAGTATTGACTATTTATTTTATTACTGCTTTTGAGAACACAGGAACTTCCATACCAGCTCAGAGCAATGGTCCATCTAGTATAGTATCCTATCTCTGATCAGTAGTCCATGCTGGCTGTTTCAAAAGAAGACGCAGGAAACAATTGTAGGATGGGAAACGGAGTCCACAAGTCCACCCAATTTAGGCTTAATCAATTTTTAGCCTTTATTTATAAATGTTCTGTCAAAGTTATTGTCACTTATCATTTCTGATTATATACATATGACAGACAATAAGATAAGATGGAACAGGTAGGGGCCCAAGTGAATGGATTCCAGGGGATAGTGAGGATCTCTACTTCATGGTGGTCAATTCTATCTCTGGGCCAGTGTTCTCCAGTTTGGACCCTTGTCCATTTGGTTTGTATACATTAATTTGCCCTTTTATGTCATCTATCATTCCACATATCCACTTACAAATTTACCAAAACTTTCATAGTTTGTTTTTCATTCTCCATTCTATGTTATTACAAATCATCAACACAACTCAATTATCCTTTTACCATGCAGCATACATTGTCATGAACTAGTAACTTTAAACTAACAAAATTTAGCTTCATTTTTACCATTCAGCAATTGTCCATCTTTTTGTATCATAGTTCAGTACATATGTAGCATCCTGAAATTTTTTTTATTTGAATAGGAAATTTATGAGGAACAACGTGCCCTAATGTCAGTATATAATTATTTTTTCCAAACATATGTTTTGGGGGACTTTTGCTCAAAGTTAGCACATATGTTTGTAAATTATTAGAAAGCCTTGTCAGCAATTTTGCCTGTTTCATTTTGAGGGGCTTATTCAGGTAGGCCTAAGTCTTTAACTGTACTCCCAACACAATTATGGAATATCTTAACTTATGAGGAAGTTTCTTCACAACCCCCATTAGTTTGGTGATTGGCTTATGCCCTGAATCACAAAGCTTTGTCACTTATTTTTTTTAATGTTTTTGCCATGATTGTGGACGTTCCCACTACCCATGTAAATGTCTAATACTTTCTGTAATCCTAGTACACTCATAGTATCAATGATATTTTGTGGCAATGAGTTCCACGAACTAATTATGCATAATTTTTACAAGCTATTCCATTCATTGTTCACCATGGGGTTTTCTTGCACCTTCCTCTGAAAGTATGGTCAGAGACAAGGTGCTGGACTGGGGAGGAGTAGACTTTGTCTTATCTGGTGTGGCAATTTCTTAAAGTCACTGTAAAAATTAATAATACTGTGACTAAACTTTAATATTTGGCATGTAAATAGTGCTTTTGATCCACAGATCTCAATCAGTACTGGAAAATAGACATTTTACAAAGCAAATATGATAGGTTACTGTAAGAAAGCAAAAGACTCATTGGAAGATGTTTTATTGATTCTCATGGTTCTTGGATTTATAGTAAAACTACCAAGTATACAAAAGCCTGTTTAGAATCATTCACAGGTGCCATTCTGCATGCACGCGTGTGCAGATTTTCCACTGACTTGCAGCAAAGTGCCACACATGGAGCAGGTTATAAAAACGGTTCCCTTTATTAAACTGCAGAAGCAAACCTTGACTTGAGGTCCAATCCCATGTGCACACTGCTCCAAAGTGTGTGGGGAAGGGAAGAGAAGGCTGCATCATGCTAAAGGTCTGCATACTGCCCTGCACTCCAGAGATTGGGGGAGTGATTGTACATCTGTGGTACAAACTGTGATCAAGCAGTATCTGGGTCAATCCATCTACACAGCATCCCATATTCAGGGCAGTGCCTAAATGGCACAGCCCCTAGCCCTTAGCATTCATCTTGCCATGATATATGTATTCTCCATTTGTGTACAAGTTACAGGAAGGGGGTTAATACACAAGTTGAAAGATCACTCTAGCTTACAAGTAATAACCATGTGCTTTATATGCCATAAAGCCATGGCTTTTATGTGCTATTTGCATAATGCAATATAGCTTGTATGATCAAAATTACTCTAACTCATGTAAAAGCAGCAGAGAGTCCTGTGGCACCTTATAGACTAACAGAAGTTTTGGAGCATGAGCTTTCATGGGTGAATACCCACTTTGTCAGATGCATGACATTCGTCCGACGAAGTGGGTATTCACCCACGAAAGCTCATGCTCCAAAACTTCTGTTAGTCTATAAGGTGCCACAGGACTTTTAGTCCGGATCTGTAAAAGCAGCAAACACGGCTACCCCTCTGATCTTTAACTCATAAAATTGATCTGAGTGCAGAAGGCTCACATGAGACCTTTTGCACCACTTAAAGGTGATGTAAGCCCTTAGGGTAACATTCAGGTCTATGCACAGGGCCCACACAATGACTATACATCACATAAGTCCTATTTTGAAAACTTAAGTAGGACTTAAGAGGTTCATAGGTGTGGATGGTATCCTTCTCCATAGAGATGAATTTCACCCATAATGCAAGGCTTTGGTTGAATTTAAGTAGAGCAAAGGGAGTTCTTCAGGACGTCTGCTCTGGGGCATATTTTATCCTACAATAACTATTGGAGAAAAAACATTTTACAGTTTTCATTATTTTCTTTTCTTCTGTTACCTTGAAGGACAGATGAAAGGTGGCATTTGCAGCAAAGGACTAGGGGCTGGAGAGAGAGATAACTTGATCGTTTATTCTCCAGATGTCTAATTTCTGAACATTTGAAGGGGTATGTTTTAATTTCTACCGGGTGTGATACAGCATGGCCAGAGGGCAGCAGGAGAGGGTTAGAAGTGAGCCTTATTCCCTGTAAGGGGAAGAAAGTTTGCTATAGATTAACTAGAGCAACTGATGCCAATTAGAGCACCTGAAGCCAATTAGAGCATCTGCAGTCAGTCACATGATAAAAACCCCTGCTTCAATCAGACAGTGTGGGAGTTGGAGCAAAAAGGATTGGTGTTGGAGCAGAGAACAGTTTGAAGGAGTTGGAGCAGAGAGGATTGGTGTTGGAGCAGAGAACAGTTTGGAGAAGTGCTGCAGTGGGCTAAGAAGGCCTAGACCCTAGGTAAAGGGCACCTGGCTTGTGCAGAGGGACGGCAGGAAGCCCCCCAACAAGATGAAAGGCAGGAGAGGAAAGTAGCCCAAGGGAAGGAACCATCAGTTTAAGTGGTTCACCACTATCCTCAGGGCCCCTGGGCTGGGACCTGAAGTAGGGGGTGGGCCCAGATCCCTCCCTCTCCACTCCCCTCCTCTAGGACACTTGTGGGGCAATTAATATTCCAATTTAGGGGCAAGAAATGGTGCCCTGAACCCCCCCCAAAGAAGAGAAAGTGCGAGACCCATCATAATAGTGCCAGCAATTTGCCACACGTGGTGTCAGAGGTGGGATTTGCACGCTGGGGACTTAAAGCAGGGTTGGCCAAAACCCTCCTGTCCTTAAGATGGACGACGTGGTCAAGGCCCTAATACAAGCCAACGCAGCCCAGCAGGAGGCTACGCAGATCCAATCAACTGCCTAACAAGAGGCGACTCGGATGCAGCAGAAGACTAATCATCTGTTGATGAGTCAAGCTGCCCAGGACCGGGCCCTGCTAAAAGACATGGTGAACCAGATGAAGGTCCTTATGGAACTGAACTGCAACTGTGAAGGAACCCGAACCGTACGAGCCATCCATTGCCTACAGAAAATGACACAGGAGGATGATGTGGAGGCATACCTCCTGGCTTTTGAAAGAGCAGCCCTGCGGAAGGCCTGGCCCCGAGATCAGTGGTCTGGTATCCTCGCCCCATTCCTGTGTGGGAAGGTCCAGAAGGTGTACTACGATATGGCTGCAGAGACTGCAGCAGATTACCCTCAGCTGACGTCAGAGATCCTGGCCAGATCCAGAGTAACGACGACATTGCGAGCCCAGAGGTTCCATGAGTGGCAGTATATGGAGGATAAGACCCCTGATCACAATTGTTTGACCTGATCCACTTGACACCACATGTGGCAAATTACCAGCACTATTATGATGGGTCTTGCACTTTCTCTTCTTTGGGGGGAGGGGTTCAGGGTGCCATTTCTTGCCCCTAAATTGGAATATTAATTGCCCCACTAGTGTCCTAGAGGAGGGGAGTGGAGAGGAAGGGACCTGGGCTCACCCTCTACTCCAGGTCCCAGCCCAGGGGCCCTGAGGATACTGGTGAACCACTTGAACTGATGGTTCCTTCCCCTGGGCTACTTCCCTCTCCTGCCCTTCATCTTGTTGGGGGGCTTCCTGCTCTCCCTTTGCACAAGCCAGGTGCCCCTTACCTAGGGTCTAGGACTTCTTAGCCCACCGCAGCACTTCTCCAAACTGTCCTCTGCTTCCCTTCAAACTGTTCTTTGCTCCAACACCAATTATTTCTGCTCCAACTCCCACACCGTCTGATTGAAGCAGGGTTTTTTATCACGTGACTGACTGCAGGTGCTCTAATTGGCGTCAGGTGCTCTAGTTAATCTATAGCAAACTTTCTTCCCCTTACAGGGAATAAGGCTCCCTTCTAACCCTCTCCTGCTGCCCTCTGGCCATGCTGTATCACACGGGTATTCACTTGTGTGAACAAAATTGAGGATGCACATATGTAGTTGGAAGTTCAATCTGTCTGTGTATCTTAAAACATTTTATACCTGTCTGTACGCTTTCAGTAGCTGGACCTTTCTGTGCACAAGTGTACGACCATTGAAAGAGTATGCAGATGTATGAACACACACAGGTATGAGGAGCACACACCTGACAGATGATGCAGTCATTTGTTCACTACGTCTGTATGCCATTTTGTAGACATACTAGTTGTACGTTGCCTTGAGGAATTTTCCCTTTTCTCACTGTTTTCTGTACACCCTGTACATTCATAGCGACTCATAATTCTTTCTCATTTTCCTCTAGGGGTAAAGTAAAGGCAGTTAGGTTCCTGTTACCAATGGACATGTCATCTTATTCCGAAAATCAAGGTTCTTTCAAATGCTCACAAAATCAGGACACAAAACAGTTAAGCACCATAATTGAAAAAGATATGTGAGCTGGTGAATTTTTAAAGGCACATTGATTCTTGAGATACACTAGCCTTAAATGATAGCTGCGTGTCAGGTTATGTTTCTGCAAAGTGCTTTGGCAGGATGCCTCCAGAGACTCACTAAGACTATGTTCCAGGTCACTGACCTTTTGTTTAGGAAGGAAATGGAAGCCATGACAAAACCTGTCAGAAGCCTGTATACTATGTTGAAACTCTTTGGTAACAAATATACCACCACCAAGTATATTTTTGCAAGATCCACATACCTCTAGAATTACTTTTAAACAGCATTTGTTGCAGTGTCACCATTACGATGCAACACTATTTCTTATGTTTTGTTGTTGTTCCCATTGCTAGAAAAGTATATATTGAAATCACAAAATAGAAAGAGTTAAAGAACCTGCAAGTTTTTCTGTGTATGAAGCTGTAAAACCTTATAATAGAAATATAGCTGGGCTTCTATGTTGAGAATAATATGTTAACATTCCTTTGAATTTTTATAGACCTACACCTTGACTGACAATATTCTTTTTTTACTCATTTTCTGTGAATATTCTAGCACATGAGGTGCTGACAGGAATGTTCACTGAAATTGCATTAAGCGACTATTGAGAGAATAGAAACCATGTAAAATCTTAATATGAAAATGCGATTAAGAGCCCGATTCTAAGTTATGCTCATCTGATCAGAGACCAGAAACATACCATGTGTTCAATCAGAACAGCTGGAATTCTGAATATCAAATACTTGCAGTGAATTACTTATGAACAAGCTCCAGATCAAGAATTATTTGCTGAAAATATTCAGCAAATAACTTCAAATACAAAGAAAATGTGAGAAAAAGAGAACGGGGGACAATTCATGACAAGGAAAAGAGGAAAAACTCATCAAGTAAATTATTTATTGTGAGCTATTCACCCAGCTCCAGTTATTTAAAGAAATAGACATTGCCAAAGCATTGTTTAATTTGGCTACAAATATTTACAAACTGGAAATATTGCACATACATTCCTATTTCTCTATATACTGTCCAGGCGTATGCATATCACAAACCATAAGCACGAAGAGGAGCTGTTCATACACATGATTAATATAGTACGTGGCTACAGAAGGAATTTATTCCAATTGACTGCACTTAAACAACATACTTATCTGAATATTTTAAGAGTAATGACAGAGTTTGCTCCATCAATTTACATTCAGCTAAACGTGTTCTTGTAAAAAAGTTTCTCACCATGTCTCATTTCTGAAATTTTAAAGTTTAATTTGTCATTTTTAGAAAAACTTTTATATTCTCACTGGGATGAGATTGTGTGATCTCCCTGCTCATGTTATTTTTCATGTTCCGTTTGGATCCAGTATAGCTGCTTTGTAATGTTGCCAGTAGAACTGGGTGAATAGCTCAAAAACTTTCCACAGATAGTCACTCTAATAAAAAACTGATTTCCTTTTGACTCCATTTGTTCATGATTTGTGAATATGCCTGCAAATAAGTTTAGTGGCAGGACAGCCTAATGAACAGCTAGTTTTAGAAAATATTTGCTGAAAGTGAATTGTTACATTTGCAAACACAAGCTTTCTCTCACCAGAAACTAGATTCTAAGTGTACATCCAGTCAGACACGGAATGTGGAAAGCATCCCAAACCAGTGAGACTTTAGGACACGCTTAAGTGCTTTCCTGAATCAAAGCCACAGAACACTAACAATGCCTCATGACCAGTGTGCTCAACCAAAGTTAACCAACACAGCTTGAATTTAAATGTCAGATCGTGCATGCTGACAGTTATTTGCATGTGAATAAGCTAAAAACTAAGAATTATTTGTATAAATTATTTGGCAAATGATTTTGAATAATGAATACATCTGCAAGAACCGTGGGCTGCTCATCAAATATAAATGGAAAAAGACTAAATTCATCAAACAAAGTATACAGTGTGAATTATTTACTAAGCTTTAGTCACTGGCCCGCTGAAAGGGGCTGTATTTCTGGCCAAGAGTTTCACGTAACTATTGCAAATCTTTTGCCTAATTATTTGAGCAGTTCAAGTTTGACTTCTTTAGATCAATACAGATTTCTGCTTCTACAATGTTTTTAATTATTATTCATTTGAGTGTTCTCTTCTCCTGTATATTTAAATATAAGTTACTTGAAAATGTAGGGTGATGCTTTTAAAAAACTCAGTTAGGCTGGTTGAAAAATAGGAACTATTTTGCACAGGTAAATTAAAAACAAATAAAAATGTTTGTTTCAGTTCAAATGTTTCACTGGTTTTCCTATTTTTTTTTCCTGAATCAATTAGAATTTTTTTCTTTTAATGTGGAATCTAAATTAAAATGTTTGTCTATGAAAGTCACTGCCTGTGTTCCTTTTGAAACTGGAATTTAGACTCCTATGTCACTTAGGTATTTCTGAAAATTGTATCCTTGTGATCTAACATCCTTAGATTCCTTTGAATATCCCAGGCTTAATGAGAACTGGGCATCCAAATCCCTTACACAACTTTGAAAATCTCATCCTTAATCTCTCCGTACCTTGGTTTCCTATCTGTAAAGTGGCAATCAGATTTCTTTTCTCACTCTTTTTCAGACGTCTGTTTAAATTGTAAGGTCACTGGAGCTGAGACTGTTTCCTACTATGTGTGTGTTCATTTGCTAGCACAATGGGGCTCTGTTCACAGTAGAAGTAATAAATAGTATGGCTGCAATCTAGAAATTAAATTTCCTTGAACATTTTTGCCAGTATAAAATTTTATTGCTTCAATGTTCATAAGAAGTGGATAGAAAAGTGGGGTGGGGTGAACAGAACCAATGAAAAAGTTACTGAATAATGGGAAGGTTTTGAGAGTTTGAGACTGTTTTCCACAGTTCTACTTGAAATTACAGTGTTAATTATGGGTAAAAAATGTCAAAAGTGCCTAACTCCTCTAGGTGCTTTTGAAAATTTTACCCCAGGTTCTTTTTTAGCAATAAGTTTTTATTCTTTTGTAAGACACTATGGGTGGGATTTTCAAAAGCATTTAGTTGATTTAGGAGAACAAACCTGCAATAACTTTCCATAGTGTTTGTAAAAAATCATGAATAATGAAGTAAAACCCAAAGTATTTATTTGGTCTGTCTAGTCCCCTTTATTTCAACATCTTTAGTAGTATTTGTTGCTTTAAGAACATGTGATGATGTGCAGCTATAATTTATTTTTAAAAACCAGGTGCCCATAGGATATCTTGGATGGATCTCTGGACGAGAGACATTAGAAGGACTTTGTATAAGAGAGTACATACTGAAGCCATTGCCCGTGTACATTTAAAATACACACAGAGAGAAACATACACACGCAGCATGAAATAAAACTTAACAGGATAAATCATCAATTCTCAAACTTCATTACACCATGACCACCTTCTGACAACAAAAATTACTACATGACCCCAAAAAGGGGGACCAAAGCCTGAGCCCAGCCCTGTCGCCCCAGGTGCGGGGGGCGGGGGGAAGGGAGGGGAGGCAAAGGGCTTCAGCCCTGGGCAGGGGGGTGTCTGTAAACTGAGCCCCACCACTCAGAGCTGAAGCCCTTGGCCTTCGGCTTCTGTCCTGGTCCCCAGCAAGTCTAACACCAGCCGTGTGTGCTCAGAATTGAACTAGTTACTGGCATTTAAAATATTTCACATCTTAAACATTCACAGTGTTTTCAGTGGAAGATGACCTAGTATATATCAAATTTGCCTTACTGGCTGCTGGCCTAGAGGAGTCTTCATGGGTGATGCAGTTGTGTGATCTTCCAAACTGGAGAAGGGGCAAATGACATTATTCAGCCATTCAAGCGCTAATTCCTTTCCAGAGTGGAGCCCCGTACTCGGCCCAGCCCCCTTGCTGCTCTGGGATGTGCTGACCCTTGCATCCTCATGCCTCCTAGCAAGGAGATGACTGATAGCTGGTTACCTGGAAGAAAGATTTTTGAAGGGCTACATAGCATGAAGGCATCTTTTTGATGGAAGTCAGTCAGGGAGAGCAAGGCAGCCTGCTTCCCTAACTCGCATCTCTTTCGGGACATCTCTTCCTCCACCCCATTCTTTGCTCTCTCTCTCTCGGGCACCTGTGATGTCTTCCCACTTCCTTCTCTGCCAGCTGTGGTGGGTTCCCTTTCTCTCTCCCCTGCCAACCCACTCTCTCTTTCTCTTCCTGTTAAGCTGCCCACCCCTTTCTCCACTCCCTGCTGGAGGATCTGTCCCTTCTCCGGCTGGATAGTTGCCTGTGGGATCCCTCGTTCCTCTTCTGTCCCCGTGGCCTCCTTTCCTACACCAGGGGGCCCTGAAACTGTTCCAACTGTCTAGACCCTGATGTTAGGGGGTTTGGGGAGAGTGCATCATCTTTTCTCTCTCTAGTGAGGCACTCAGAGCAACGGGAGCTGTGAAGACAGCTGAGGAACAACAAGAGAGACAGCTGCTGATGGCTGCAGCCTCAGGATCCCTTATTTCTAGTGGCCAGTGCGGAAAATTGCTAGCAAAAGGAGTTTCACTCCCAACTGCCCAGGGAACCCAAAACGGTTAGCAAATCTTACAGCTGTCTTGTCCAAATTGGGATAATTGGCAAGAACACTGTTCCACCATATGTGACTCTTTGAGAAAGGCTAATTAAATCTATTTGTCTAGTAGGGCAGATCAGTGCTTTCAGGGCAGGTTGTCCTCTTAGACCACCAAGACACCACTGATTTCACTGCCGGTCCCTCAAATTAAGTGTCAGTGAGAGTAAGTGTGAATGAGAAGAGTCAGACTCTATGTCTCCTGAGAGATTTGTATATAAATACATGAGCAGTTTGTCCACTCTCTGTGTGGGAAGTAAGGGGTTCCAGGGTATCCAGAGTGAGAAGGGATTTAGTAAGATGTAGCTTGGAATGCAGATGTCACAGATCTAAGGAACAACCCACCACCAAAGATTGCCCAGTTTCACAATAACAAAACTTAGGTCTGTAACTTATAGCAGGTGTGGCCATCACCAAAACAGTACACAGTTCTCAGAGAGCGGGGGCCCCCTGCTTAAAAACATACCAGTAATAAAACGGAGTTCAATTCTGACCCTCCCATAGTGCTCAGGTGTAACATATAAAACATTAATGTTCTAGGGCACGTGGCATGCAAGTCATATTACTTTAGATTTAACAGAAACGTTTAACCTGGTGAAATACCATTGCTTTCCTCTGGGTCTTCTGTAGAGGGAAGATTCCTTACAGAAGTCTCACATTCTTCTTTGGTATTTAAAGGAGATCTAAACATTTGCCTCAGATGCACCTGTATACAGAGGTGGAATGCTTATGACCCAGACCATGTCAGCATGGTAGCCATATTATCCACCCTGGTGTATACTTGCTCAAAATGCATCAAACTGTATTCACGTTCACACACTCAATTAAGGAATCCACAGCTGCAGACCTTAAATCA
Organism: Gopherus flavomarginatus; assembly: GCF_025201925.1. Taxonomy (NCBI): domain Eukaryota; kingdom Metazoa; phylum Chordata; order Testudines; family Testudinidae; genus Gopherus; species Gopherus flavomarginatus. The sequence continues at coordinate 77,876,239 of NC_066624.1, read as the reverse complement.
ATTTGGGGGTGGAGTCTAAAGCCAACTCCCCCTCCCCTTCCACTGGGAGCTGTGTGCTACATCCATACTAGAATGGCTACACTGCAATAAGAGGAAAATTTTTGCCATGAACTATCTTGGTCACAGTCTATATGTCCATCATGGCTCCTTTCTATGCCCTAGGTCACAAATCCTTTTTTGGCAACTCTGCCTGTAGTTTCCCTCTGCCATTTTTGATCAAATGTGGTATGAGGGGGTAAATCATCTAGTTAGCCTGAATCTCATTTTCTGCATTAGGAAAGTGAAATTAAAGAACTGCTTGTCTGGAGCAAAGTCATGCCCCACTGCTGGGCTCCAGATCTTTATTTATCTTGTTTAGGTGGGGAGGGATGCTCATAAATTAACGGAAATCCACTTATATCCCACTTAAAACCCTATTTAGAGGACTCAAGTGGTGCATAGACCTTGTACTGGCCCTCTGCACAGGGGTTAACTGGGCTCAAAATGCTTTTATGTTCAGCAGTGTGTGTTTCCTTTCAAGATCTTCTAAGTGCAGCACAAATGCAGGTATGAAAACTGTAAACTGAGGTGTGTCCCATAAATACTAAAAAGCAAAAACCATCTTTATTTTGAAATGGAAATACTGATTGTATTAAATCCAAGTCCATCCCTGCTACCAGGACATGATATATCCCCCTGCAGAGAACATGTCGGTTATTAAACTGGTATCAAAGTTAGGATGTGGGCCAAATGCTGCTCATCTTGCTCGGGCAACTAGTCAGTTCTATTGGAGTCAAGGCAGGTATCACTTCAGGGCATTTCTCTTTTATTATGAATGCTCATTAGAGCAGGGATGCCACTAGTCATGCGAGTCCATCCTTTCCTGTCTCAATGTACTTGGATCATTGGATGGGAACGCAAGACCGTGAACACAATTGGTACACGGGGAAGGAGAGCTGGAGAAATATGGCACTTGCTGAGGAGCACCCCATGTCCAAGGCATCTTGTGTCATCTCATATTTATATATTAAAATTAAATTATGTAAACACCACAATAAAAAAAAACCTGAGATCCTCCAGTATTTTTTGCAAGCACTGAAGAAATGTAATTTTTACAAAACCCCTGTACTAATTTCTATACAAAATCAGTACTCAGATAGCAAAATGAAGTGGATTGTAATGTACTTACCCTGTTTAACTTTAAAAGTTAGCAACTTAAATTAAATTGCAAAAATTGGATCTGACATTTCTGTTCTGTGGTTCTTCAGGTGCTGGTTTGATTCTTTCCTGGTTGGGCAGATAAGAAGCACTGCCTGGCTGCTGGCCAGCATGGAGACGTCTGTAGCTTTCAACATCATGTGTTTTGCCTGTAAAGAAATGTTCCTCCTGTGTGAGTTCTTAATGACCACAGATGGATCAGTATGGCAGGTGTGTGGATGTTATATTCCTGGTTACACATGAGCAGAGAAGAGGTAAAGGGAAATGTATCTTTTTTTAGTCCGTTTAAGAGCCATAAAATATTTTTGCTCTGTACGTAGGATTGCAGGATTAATCAAATCTGATATTCTGCTTCCAGCATTGGCCAGTACCTGCAGCTTCACAGGAATATGAACCTCCTCATAAAGCACCTGATATACTGTGTGACACTGTACATGAGGGAATAAATCCTTCCTAACCACAGGCGAGTGGCTTGTTCCTTAAGGCATAAGATTTGATTAACCTTACCACTCATAACCAAGAAAAACACCAACAAGCCAGTTTCCAGAGTTTAGGGAATGCACAACTGATGGGGGCACCAGATATGCAGAAGACTCCCATGTTTGAGGAATTAATCTTGAGTGTACTTGGGTCAAAAGAGACTGAGGAGATGGGGCCAATGGATAAAATTCCAGGAGGGTGGTGTGGGATTCAGAGCTCCCTATCCTCTCTCTGGCAAGGGTGACTCATGCACTCCCATGGAGCCCTTTTCTCTCTTGGTTTGGGTTAGCGGCTCCTCCTCCTCAGCTGGTGCAGTGAGAACGCCCTCTCCCACTTCACTCGGCTTTGACCACTGCACAGGATCCCAGAAACAACTTTATTGGGACCTTCAAAATATTAAAGATAATGGTAGTCATAATAGTCTCATTGTGACCTTCTTTCTCCCTAGCCGATCCCTGAAGCCTGGGATTACTGTGAAGATGGATACGGTCAGCCCCAAACAATGTGCAGGATGGTTAGCTTTAAGCAGCAACTGATGTGAGGAGTCCCATTGACATAATGCATCTGTATGTAAGCAATGACTGTTCACATGAGTAATATGATCAGTTTGCAGGATCAAGTCTCAAATGCTTTCTAACTCCACTACTTGAATATTCAGTAACAAAGAAAATACCTGTAAAATCCATAATTCTTTCTTGACTTCTTCCTTTGTAACTGACTTGTGTTTCTGTGGGACTATCAACGTACTTCATTGCTATGGTTGGCGGCTGATCCTGGTCTGAATTGGACTGCATAGCTGAGGGAAGATGGGAACAAACATTTAATTTAATTGGAATTAAAAGACTGTGGAAATAATTGGTTCTCTGTTGTGCCAACTCTACCTTGCTGACATGAACTTTGTATCATTTTGATCCTGGATTCATGAAAGGACTGAACAGATTCATGCTCAGAATCTGATTCCTTTATTGGGTTTCCCATGATCTCATTCTCAGTTGCAGTCCTATTTCTAATCAGGAAATATGTATGCATTTTCCCTTTGCCCTTCACTTCAATCTCTCCTCTTTCAGTCATCTCAAAACTTTTGTCCTTTAGGCAACTAGAACAATAATAAAAATTACATTAAAAGGGGCTTATACAGAGCAAAAAATAACAGATTCTTAACCTTCTCCTCTCAGAATAGTATGGTGTATATCAGCAATTAAACTAAAACAGGTGGGGAGACCAGGGTAGTAGAGTTGTGATTCCCCACAAATAACTGAGAGAAGGATTTTGTTCTAAAACTGTTTTCTGTACTCAGAACAAGGCATGGTTTGCTTATGTACGTATACACAAAGGACCTGATCCAAAGCCCATTGAAGGCAATGAATTTAATCAACTTTGTCTCAGACTCTAATAAGGTTTAACAAAATCAAATTCTCGCTTGATATGTAAGGTTCTTACTGTCTATGAAGCTATGGTAAAATGTACATTAATCGTTGAGGTGGGATTCACCTGCCAATTAGAGCTTTATATAGAGCAGGTATAGGATGATATGCAATTGTCCATACCACAGGTTGGACTAATTCTTCTGCCCTTAGAGTGACCAGATGTCCTGATTTTATAGGGACAGTCCCAATTTTTGGATCTTTTTCTTATATAGGCTCCTATTACCGCTCCCACCCCCCATCCCCTGTCCCAATTTTTCACATTTGCTGTCTGGTCACCCTATCTGCCCTAATGTAGTTTAACTAAGTATTTCTGGTGGCAAACTTCATATATTACATACCAGAAATTATCATTATGCTTCAAACTTGGATGAACAGAGTTTAGTCCTTTATTTTTAGAAAACAGAGAGCAAAAACTAGGGAAAGGGGTCAATTAAGTGATTCTTAGGTGAACAAAAGCTCTGATTTTATGGACAATATGGAGGTGTGGTATAAAGGTTTTATTGGTATTGAGAAGTCCATATTCCTCATGGGTGGAAAAAATACGGTGGTTTATGTAGCTCATGCTAAATAAATCCCAAAAAAACTGTTGTTATGTCACCAGTTATCAGGCTCAGTACAGGGATAAATTGATGAAATTCTATGGCTTATTTTGGCTCTGTAGGTGAGCCTAGATGATCTAATGAGCCTTTAAATCACACCATTATGTATTATGTATTCACATGAGATACGGAAAAGTATACTTGAAATGCTTTATTCTAAAATGTAGAATCAGAGTAATCTGTCTTTTTGCAGGGACAGTAAATTTCACCCTAATCTAATTGCCTCAAAATAATTTGGACAAATAAAATTGTTTTACAAGAACTGATTATTGTAATGAAGGATTAGTTAAAACTGAGTAAGTTATGGAAGACAGTGGGATTTACATCTAAAACGCAATGCACAATTTCACCGGCAAAACTGTAAAGAAGGAGCATTACTCACTAATAGGCAGTGGGGCTAAGGTGAATTTTACTTGGAACCCCATGGCTCTCCATCCGGGAAGCTATATTCACGGTGTCTCCAAACAAGCAGTAACGAGGCATCTTTTCTCCAACTACTCCAGCCAGGACAGGACCTGTGTGGATCCCAACTCTAATCTTTACAAAGACACAAAGAAACCCAGAATATCACCTATTTAGTGTCCATTTAAAATGTTAACCAGCCATCTATCTATTAATGCTAATACAGTGAGGCGCACCTCTGAAAAATCAGGCAGCTTATCAAGATGTGGCTCTAGAGACTTGCCCAAGGTCACAAAGAAACAAAACACAGCTCTGTTGAGTCCCAGATCAGTGCATTTACCACACAACAACCCTTTCACCCACACAGCCCATGGAAATATGTACATCTCTGTGGTATTGACTCACTTGGATAGGTTTTCCAGAAACCGGATTCTTCACTTCTTTGGCTGCTATGATTATTCCCAGGGCAAAGTTGGCAACTCGCTCAGCATGAGTAGATACAGGCACAGGGACACCTCCTACCACCATGTAGGCATCACCTATTGTCTCCACCTTTAATATTTAGGGAAACACAGATGAGTATTCTAAATACTTCTAAGTCTGAGATTTTTTTTTCAGGGGTAGGGACTCTCTCTGCCTGCAGCTGCCCCATTTTCCCTTTGAGAGGTTGCTGAGAGGTCACAGTGGAGGGAACCCCCAGCCTTTTGTCTTCCCTGATTTCTACAAGGCTGATGTTGGGTCTGATGTGTCCCTTGGTTCTGCAGTGAGAAAGTTCCTGCCCCATCTCTGCCCCCTCAATCCTGGTTCTACAGAGGGCTTTTTGGGGGGCCTGAGGAAGTGGAGGAACAGTGCTGTGAAAGCAATCCTCTACGACTCAGGGTGGGAACATCCATGCACACCCCCACACATGAATCACTGAGGCAGCAGCTAGTCTAATGGATTTACTGAATGCTATTTATAGATGGTTTCCCTGTGGTTCTGGGGACAGAATAGGCCAACTGCTCCTTCTGCATGTCGTAAGATGCTACTAGGAGGGGGCTGCCTGGAGAGGGATGGGCTTTGCCAGGTTAGAAAATTGCCCAAGACACACCATATGATGAGCAAGTCAACCATTTTTGATCGCAGCCCGGGGTTAATAATGACTGTGCCATCCGTCTCCCACCAGGACAGACATGACAAGTATACTACTGGTGTAACCCAAACAAAGAGGATCCGTAGAAGGGATAACATCACCATAGTCACATGGAATGTAAGGACATTGAGACAAATAGGGAGGCTGAAAGAACTCAGGTATGAAATGGAAAAATACACCTGGCACCTCCTAGGAATTTCTGAGGTCAGATGGAAGAACTCTGGAGAGGTACTAATGGAAGAAGGCTATGTACTCTTTTACAGTGGAAAGGACAAACATGTCAACAGCATAGGATTTCTTGTGCATAAAGATATAATGAATTCAGTATTAGGATGCCACCCAATGTCCAGAAGGCTTATTTCCATCTGTCCAAAGGCAGTACTGTTTAATATTACAGTGGTACAAGTATATGCCCTTACAACAAACTATAATGATGAGCAAATTGAAGATTTTTACAATCAGCTCCAAGACATCTTAGATAAGGTGCATAAGAAATATATCCTGATTGTAGAGGGAGATTGGAATGCTAAAGTGGGTATTGACAAACAGGCAGATTGGCGAGATTATTGTGGCCCTTTCTGTAATGTGGTAACCAATGAGAGAGAATTGACAAACTTTTGGAGTTTGTCAGCTATAACAATCTGGTTCTTGCAAACACATTAGGAGCACGTAAATTATCCAGATGATCAACATGGCATGCACCTAATGGTCTATATCACAGCCAGATCAACTACATCATGGTGCAAAACTGATTTTGTTCTGAGAGTAACAGAGCTAAAACAAAGAGCTTCCCCGGTGCTGATATTGGAAGTGATCACAACCTTGTGATGCTAAATTTTTGGCTGCATCTAAGGAAAATCGTCATGCTAAAGTTCACCAGAACCAAGTTTGACTTAGAAAGACTCAAAGACTGAAACATTGCAGAATCATTCCAAGCAATGATCGGCAGAAAATTTGCCCTGCTGCTTGCTCTAGAGAAAGACGTAGAAACAATGACCAACAATTTCAACACTGTAACGAATGAGGCAGCAATGGACATCCTTGGAAGACACCATAAGAAGACAAAAGCATGGGTCACAAATGAAATACTACACATGTATGACATTAGAAGAGAACTTAAGAGAGACAAGAACAGTAGTGAGGGAGCTGATAAATACAGAGCAATTGGCAGAAAGATCAAGAAAGGAATGAAGGTGATCAAGGAGATATGGATTGAAAAACAATGCTCTAAAATTGAAGAGAGTATCAATAATAAAAATAGCAAATGAGCCTTCCAGGTTGTAAAAGATCTGATGAAGGAAAGATGGACCAAAGCTAACGCATTCAAGACAAAGGGAACAGTCTTACAGAAGAAAGAGATATCATTAACAGGTGGACAAACTACTGCTCTGATCTATACAACCACCAGACAAATGGAGATCCTAGCGTCCTAAACAGCCCAGATTCAACAGAGGAGGGTGACTTTCCAATACTGCATGAAGAAGTGGAGACAGCTGTGAAATCACTCAAGAATGGAAAGGCCACAGGTATTGACAACATCCCAGCTGAAACTGATGAAATAGTAATATAGATGTACTCACCAAGATCTGCAACAAGATCTGGCAGACCAGTGAGTGGCGCTCCACGTGGACACAGTCACTAATCATCACTCTGCCAAAGAAAGGCAACCTGCAATTGTGTCAAAATTACTGGACCACAAGCTTAATTAGCCATCCCAGCAAAGTGATGTTGAAAATCATATTGAACAGATTGAAGCCACAAGCAGATAATATCATTGCTGAACAACAGGCTGGCTTTCGTGCTGGAAGAAGTACTACAGAACAGATTTTCAACCTTCCTGTTCTATGTGAGAAGTACTTACAACACCAGCAGGACATCTACCACGTCTTTGTTGACTTCAAAAAGATGTTTGACAGAGTATGGCATGAAGCTCTCTGGGCAGCCATGGAGAAGTACAATGTTGGTTGTAAGCTTAATCTTATCATTAAACAACTGTACACCAAGGCCAGCAGTGCAGTTTTCGTCAATTGACAATAAGAGAGTGGTTTTGCAACACAGTTGAAGTTCAGCAAAGCTGCCTTCTTTTGCCCACACTGTTCAACATCTACTTGGAGTGCATAATGACTAATGCCCTAGAAGATCACATATGCACAGTCAGCATTGGGGGCCAAACAATCGCAAATCTTCGCTTCACTGATGACATTGACAGCCTGGCAGGCAGCAAAGATGAACTTACCAGCCTTGTGAAATGATTGGATGAAACCCCCACAAAATACAGCATGGAAATCAGTACAGAGAAAACTAGTTGATGACAAACAAATGTGATGGGATCAGCTCACATATCACTGTCAGTGGACAAGAGCTGAAAACAGTGAAACAGTTCAAGTATTTGGAGGCAACCATCACTGATGAAGGATCCAAGGCAGAAATTCTGGCAAGACCTGCGCAAACAGCAGCAGCAGTTGCAAAGCTAAAGGAGGAATAAGAACATTTCCCTGGAATCCAAACTGAAACTGCTGCACACATTGGTCATTTCCATTTTTCTGTATGCGTGCGAGACATGGACCCTTATGCAGAACTTGAATGGAAAATACAGGTAGAAGAGATGAGATACTTCCATAAAATCCTGGGCATCTACTTCAACCAGGTCACTAAATGAAGAGGTTCGCAACATCATCATCCAATGCGCTGGGTCACATGAAGACCTCCTGACGAAAGTGAAGAAGTGCAAGCTGAAGTAGTGTGGCCATGTAACAAGATCATCTGGCATATCCAAGATCATCCTCCAAAGGACAGTACAGGGGATGAGAAGAAGAGGTAGACAGAAGAGATGGATTGGCAACATAGTAGCAAGAGTGGAGAGGAATGGACTTTGCAGAGACTCAAGCACTGACACAATCATCAGGGGTGGAGACAATTGGTTGATTGCTCATCAGTAATGGTGTCCAAATGACCAATGCGGTTATCGAAGTGATGACAATTCATACATGGCTGGCTAATTCACAAATTGGGTTTTAAAAGGATATTTTAGGGAAAAATGTAAGTTAGGGGCTATTCTTCAGTGACAATTACTATTAAACTTGTCAAATGATAGTTCAGAAAAACTATCCAAATGTTAGGAATATATGAAAATGCAGTGTGAAGCAGGCTGTGTGGTGCTGGTCTGTCCTAACCTTCCTTACAAAAGGACCAGGTTGTCTTCAAGCAACCTACTGCAACCTAGGGATTTCCTCATAATCTCTATTATAGGCAAAGTCAGTAGTCCTTACTCAGGCATAGATCCCATTGTAGTGAGTGGAAGTTGTGCCTAAGAAAGTGCTTTGGGATTTGGCCCTGGAAAAAGATTATGCAGAGCCCTTGCCAGGAATATAAAAAGGTTGCTTGAACCACAGAAATCTCAAAAGTATTAAATTCATTGTACAAAGCCATTATGCTGTGAAGAAATTCTCTAAACAACTCTGAGGAGGTTTCAGTATTTCATTCATTATCATTACATGAGTGATTAGCTTAAATTGGATTTACTGGTGGTTTTTTCTTGAAAGCAAGTAATATAGCAAGCACCAAATTCCTAATGAGTTCCCCATTAACATAACTACTTAAAACAATATAGTATGCTAGGCATGAAAACTGTATAGCTATAGATAGTTCCCATCAAGGTAGTCCACTTAATGACAATGCCAGTTATTTTCTATAGTAAATAACAGCCAAAGTCACTAATGCAAATATATATTCTAATTATATTTATGCTGTGCCAAGAGATTTTCTTTAATTGGATTTATTCATAACTTCCGACATTTTTTAGCTGGGGCTAGGTAAGTGCCTTTGATCAGTTTCAATAATTCATTCCCTCCTGGGAACCTTGGAACTGTAACCTACTCTTCCCCAAAGCTCCCACGTGTTTAACTGGGAGTTTTGCCTGAGTAAGGAATGAGTAAGGACTTCAAAATTTGGATGTACTTGTGTAGCTATTTGCAACTGTAGGGGGAGGGATATTCATTTCAGGCCAGATGTTCAGACTTCAGAATTCCATGGAGCTAAGCCGATTACGCCAGCCAAGATCTGACTAAGGAGAAAATACCCACGTTCCGTTTGAATGAAAGTTTCATCTCTAAGATGTTAATTGGATCTAGCTCAGGGGTCGGCAACCTTTCAGAAGTGGTGTGCCGAGTCTTCATTTATTCACTCTAGTTTAAGGTTTCGTGTGCCAGTAATACATTTTAACGTTTTCAGAAGGTCTCTTTCTATAAGTCTATAATATATAACTAAACTATTGTTGTATGTAAAGTAAATAAGGCTTTAAAAATGTTTAAGAAGCTTCATTTAAAATTAAATTAAAATGCAGAGCCCCCTGGACTGGTGGCCAGGACCCAGGCAGTGTGAGTGCCACTGAAAATCAGCTTGCGTGTCGCCTTCGGCACCCGTGCCATAGGTTGCCTATCCCTGAACTAGCTGATAATGTTACTGCCAGAGAAAGAGGATATTTAAGAAGACACTGCAGCCCCCCCACAGCCACAGGGACAGCTTTGTCTGGACTGGTAGTGGCTCCTGGTGGGCAGGCCAGTGGAGCTCAGCTAAGTCATTGGCCCCTGTGCACCTGAGGGAGGGTATATAAACTCTGCCCTCCAGCCTGAGCCCAGGCCACTGAGTTCCTTGGTCTATTGTGAGCATTGCATCAGTTGCCTTTTTGGGGGCTGGGTGGGAATTTTTCCCTCACCACCAGGCTGGCCAGGGTGAGGTGAGATTTTTTGCCTTCCCCACAGCAGCTCAGGGACCCAGTGGGGTAAGGTTCAAGTGGTCACAACTCAACAGGTGGCATGTATCCAATCCAGGTACTCGTTCCATAGGGAACTGGTTCCCTGAGAAAGCAGAGTTGGAAGACATTCCTTAAAGAAGCTGGGAAACAGGCCTGAGGCTCCCAACACCTGATACAGCAAAGAAATTACCCCCTTTTCCCAGCCTCTGTACTTTCATTAGAGGGGAGTGCAGTGGAGTCCCAGCAACAGGCTAGGACCAGCTGGGTGAGGGGGAGCTGATGGCAGCCCTCCACCAGGTAGAACCAATTAAGGAAGTAGCCATGACTTGCACTGTACGAGTTACAGCCAGTTAATTACCAGATGAGTTAAGTATAAAGTTGTGGCCTAATTAAGACACATCTCTTGCATTTTGTCTTTTTTTCTGCATGTCCAGGACAATGATCTAAGCCAGGTTGGGCATAAAGTGAACAATCCAAGCTATCCAAAATGGGCTACTCAACTAGTTTTACCACTTTGGACTGGTATCAGAAGGTGATATAATAAGTGTCCTATCACCTTGGGTTTATAGGTAGGCTTTTCTGGGGTAAAAAGAGATCAACTGTCCTTACCCCAGTGACGGCAAAATAAGGAGTGAGTAACTAAGGGGCACCAGGTCAAGGACAAGAGAGATTAAAATCTGCCACTCTGAATAGCTCCAAAAGGGGAATGGTGGGTTCAGAATGAGCTAAATGAAGTCAAGGAAATGAGGCAGGCCTGGTTCCACTCATGTTTGAATCTTTTTAGCACATTTAATTACAGTCTCTGCATGTTGGCTAGTTTTCATTACAAAACTGTGGAAAAAAAATAATTGCTTTAATTAAATATAGCAACATTGAAATAGCAGCAACGGTTATTAACAACTTACATTCCTCTAGCTTCCTGACCTCCTCCAAGGTCACCATAAACTCCAATATTGCATGCTTTCCTGAAACCCTTTGCAATTCCCAAAAATTAGTTTCATGAAAATAGCTGCAGCCTTTGTAAATAAGTAATTACCTTGTAGACATCATGCACTGTGGTTAGTCTGTCAAATCGTAGATACATTGAATTTAACATGAGGACTATCTGAATAGGCTCACACTGGGTACAAATGTTGGTAAAGGTCACAACATCACTGAACAATATGGTGCATTCTTTAAACTCTCCTATGAACAGAAAGGTCTATGTTAGTATTCCTTCCATTTATAAATAATTCTGATGGGCTGGACCAATCAGTAGTTGTGGCTACTATGCACACATGAGACTTGTTTGCTGAGATTGCTTTTCTCACCAAATTTTTAGCAAATAAGATGATTCATTTAAGATCCATATTGGTAAGGGAGGATCTGATTTAATAATGTATCAAATATAAGAACAGCAGCACATCTTAGACAATCCAGGAAGCTGTCTACAGATGCTTAAGCACATGAGCCTGATTCAGCAGAGCACTTAAGCACATTCTTTACTCTATTCCTACTCCAGGCAGCACTTAAGCACATGCTTAACTTTAAGTTTGTGCTTAAGGCCCATTTACTTCAGTGGAATTTGCTTAAATGCTGTCCTAAATAAGAATAAAAATGCTTTCCTAAATCAGGCCAGTGCTGGGCTTACACATTTTTTTAGAGGAACAAAGCATTGTAGAGATACTATATGGCCAATTTGTTCAATCTTTTTGCTATAGCTCTCCAGTCACCCTCACACCTCCCATCTTCTACATACCTCAAAACAAAGCTTGCTTTATTGGTGCCACTCAGAGCACCAGTATTGTGCTTGCTGAATGGGCAGCCACCAGAAAGGGGGGTATCATTGAGGCTACATAGTTTGCACATCCCTGGAGCCAGCTCTGGGTAACAGCAGAGTTCCCAAATCTAATATTAAGGACAGGGCTGCTTTTTTAAATACATGTATCATATTCATTCACCTGCCTCAACTCGTTTCCCCTCTTTTAGCTGGTTGGCCACATGCTTTGGAAGCATGGCGTAGAGCAGAGCTTCTGTCTTTTTCTTCTCTTCCTCCAGGTGCTTTGAGAGTACCCGCAGTTCTTCTTTCTTCCTCTCCAGCTGGTTAGAGAGCTCCATCTCAGCCAGTCTTTGCTGGTTGAGAAGAATCAAATCCCTGGTAACATCATGAGGTGCTATGTCCGCAATGTGCATCTGTCTCTCTTCCAACTCATGCAAGGTGCGCAATAAAGGCGAGCAGAGATAGAGCATGCACTGCAGAGACTCCATCCAGATCATCTGGCCTGTTTAGAACAATTGGAAAAGAAAGTGAAAACTTTCAACAGCCTAGTTTTAATAGTATAGGATTCTTAGCCCTTAGGACAATGGCTTATCTTTAGGTGTATGTCACCTTGGGGACTATCAGGGTTTGTCTGCACTGCAATTAGACACCTGCGGCTGGCCCATGCCAGCTGACTCAGGCTCTCACTGTGGTGCTCTTTAACTGCAGTGTAGATGTTTGGGCTCGGCTGGACCCTGGGCTCTAGGACCTTGCAAGGTGGGAAGGTCCCAGAGCCCAAGCTGCAGCCCGAGCTGGAACACCTGCACTGCATTTCAACAGCGCCACAGCCCGAGCCCCGCGAACCAGAGTCAGCTGGCATGGGCCAGCCGCAGGTGTCAGTTTCCTACAGTTTCAGTCAGATTCCTAAGGATGCTGTGCTGTGCTGGGCAGGAAGCGGTGGCTTTTTGCAGTCTCTAGAAGGTGCCTAATCCTGACCCACTCTATCTTCTCTATAATAGAAACTACTCTCCTTCCTCACTCATTGCTTACAACATGCCTGTCAAAACTCCCATTGACTTCAGCAGAGCCTGGATTTTCACCCAGAAAGTCTATGGCAGAGTCAGGCATTGAACCTGTTTTTTTTAAATCCAGTGTAAGGGAATATGACTACTTTTCCTATGAGAGTTTCTTTCCCTTTGACAATATGCCTTATATACGATATGTTTTTACTTCATCTGTGGGTACAGGAGAGAATTACTGAGTTTTAATGGTGATTTGCAAGGGGAAAAATTGAGTTTGTTCCCTTTTTTGCTTCTTTATGATATATAAGAATGCCTGAAGGATAGGTAGATTTATTTTTTCTTTCTTTCTTTCTTTCTTAGAAATTCAGGTCTTATTTATTGTGTTTTTCTTGAGAAATTGTATGGACAACTGGAGAACTAAAAGATTTATGACATAACAGAAGCCACACAAATTAAATGTAAATAACTGGGAGGAAATGTAATTTTTACTCTAACTGTTTAGAACTCCTTATTTTGTTAACATTTTTTTACTCAATACACTTCTGAAACCTTCCAAAAGATCTCCAGCAAAACCAGGGAAGACCAGATTTGACATGCATGATACTTCTAAGACAAAACATGATAAAATAAAATTTTCAGGTGGCCTTTTTTATGTATTAAAGAAGCAAAGTGAGGGCACAAACACATTTTTCCTTTCCTTTGAAATATAAACTCTGTTGCAACTAAATGGACCAATCAGAGCACCACTCAATACCATTTTCTCTGAAGGAAAACCAATCAGATAAAGTGATTTCTTTGTCACTGTAATCTAAACTGTTCTGTATTTTTAAATAAAGGAGAAAGACAGAAATGAGAATCATATAATATATGCTATTTATAGTATAAATGACTATAAACAAAAAGAGAAACTGACTAGATCACAGCGGGTGGGAGGGAGAGGAGGAGGAAGAGGGAGGAGCAGATCGAGGAGGCTGCCAGTGGGCAGGAGGTGCTGGAGGGAAGGAAGCTGGCTGCCAGTGTAATTTTTTACCCTATACCCTCACTATACAAATTGTTCCAGCTCCCCTGCAAGTGGTACTGACAGCAGAACTGAGCTCTCTGGACTTGATCTTGCACACCCCAAACTGCCAATGAAGCAGATGGTCTTGGCTGCATGCTGGGGATATCCACGGGGACAAGTGGGAGGGACTATGTAGTGGCAGCAGAACTACTCTCCAGAGAGTGCCTCAACTTAATAGCTAAAATAGAGTCTATTTTATCATCCTACCGCATACACAACAAAGGAGAAGGACCAGAGGGTTTATGTAGGGAGCTACCTTCTCATTCTGCCCCCACTCACTGTCTGCCTTGCCCCAATAAGTCAGGAAGCCCCTAAAAGGATGAGTTCCATGCTTTGGGGTGAGCACTTCTATGCATCCCCAATACCCCAGCCTTCCACAAATGGAATCTTATTGGTTCTCTTGCCAGAGAACCCACCATACCTGCAGAGGGAGAGGCAGGATTTGTCCATGAGTGTATTAAAGTATCACTCATCTTTCCCATACTATACAAACAGCTGCCATTTATTTGTCTAATGCAGTGAGGGAGGAGAAATCAGCCAATTCAACTCTACTGTTGTTCTTGATTTAGCAAGAGCCATGTATGTTCACTGAAAAAATTAAGTACCTCTCAGCTCTAGCATTGGACGTTGTTTCCATGACTCTGGCATCATCTCTCTCCTAGTCCGGAAAACAAATTGACTGTTGATAAACTTCTGAACGCTAGAGATGGTGAATGTCACTTCTGGGTGCACGATACTGAAGTAATGATCCAGGCGAATGCCCATGGTCTGAAGGCCAGGGACAATCTTTTGAATGCTCACCCCAGCTTGCTTTACTCTGAGCTTTAAAACAACATGGGCCACAGGTTACATTTCATGTCCTCTTTGGGATCAGCTACCAGTCATCTGAACCATCACTTGCAATACATGATCACTATTTTCAAATGGACTTAGCTTCACACAGAGCCAGTCAACCATCTCACCGCCCAAGTACATGGCTCATTTCTCTGCATTGCTTCTCTCTTATAGAATAACATAACATAGACTGTTAGCTTGGAACTAGGAAATAGTGTTATAATCATACAAGTGTCCTTGATATATATTGCTGATTCCAAACATTAATCTTCAGTGAAATATCAATTATATTCAAGTAATGAGTATGATCTTTGTTTTGCTTACACCAGTGTAAGTCCCGTGTAATTCAACCAATCCCAATGCAGCTTAAAACCAGTACAAGTGAGAGGAGAATCAAGTCAATTTTCCATCAATGATATGCTGTAGAACATCAACGATTAGTAATGAGAAAGCATGGAGTGATATTCAGTTCAGTTCTGCAATGTTATATAAATCATACTTTTTCTAAGATTCATTAAGCTCCTTCCTTGTCTCCCCACAATTGCCAGATCCCTAGGGTGTATAGCAATGTCATGGTGACTTTGGAGAAAAATTAGTTCTAACATTAAAGAGGATTATATTATGTTTGTTTCTACAATCTGCCATGCTATGATCTCTTTTCTGTTCCTTATATGGCCATGGTTTCATGATTTACGGCAGTGGTATCAGATTTAAGCTGTTTTCTGTGATTTTCAAACTCATTGTTATAATCTTAAGTTTTGTAAGGGACATTCAGCATTTGGGATGGGTGCTTCTAGAACCTTTAAAAAAGATATACTACTCATTATAGTTAAATACTATAATTACAAAAACAAATTAACAAGTCAGCCTTTGCCAGCAGCTACCGCAAAGGGAGATCTGAGAGAGTTCACAGTATTGACCTACACTCAGAAGAGAAAATAACTGTGGTGGCAAATACTAACTTTGTAATGGGCACCATTGACCTATGGTTACTTTCTTCAGGACATATCTTGTATCAGTTTTTAAGGGTTTGAGAGGTGTCTTTGAAACTGATGATAATATATGATCCTAATTTCAGCAGGGCCTGGGACTTTCTCCTCAACAAGCAATTCACTTTCTATGACTAAGTTAATTGCACCCCAGCTGAGGATCTGCCCCAGTTGATGGGAGCAAGACCTTATTCGGCACAAAGAATGTGGTTGCAGTGGAGTTGATAAGATGCCTTAACAGGCTTAAACCGCCTGATTTTCATTTACCTTTTACGACATTATGAAGTGAGTCCCATCAACATTTTGAAACCTCTTTATCTAGCCCGGTTGCTGGAACACTTCCCATAAGTGGCTAATTTATTTGCTTTGCTTACCCACACTCACTCTTTCTCATCCATCCATCTCCTGTGTGAAGCCAACATTCTCTGCAGAGCATGAGAGTAGGAAGTTGAGGAGCTTGCCAGGGACCAAGCAAATCTGGGAGAGTTCCCCAGCACTTAATTGCTGCAGTCAGTGGGAAGGCAGAAGCTGTGATACCAGTCCACTTGTGGCAATAAGTTTGTGAAAGAGAAATGGCTCAGAGTCTCATAGACTCATAGACTCATAGACTCATAGGTCAGAAGGGACCAATCTGATCATCTAGTCTGACCTCCTGCACAAGGCAGGCCACAGAACCCCACCCATCCAATTTTATACAACCCCTATCCCAGGATTGAGTTTTTGAAATCCTCAAAAATGGTTTGAAGACCTCAAGCTGCAGAGACACCACCAGCAAGCGACCCGTGCCCCACGCTGCAGGGGAAGGCGAAAAACCTCCAGGGCACCTGCCAATCCGCCCTGGAGGAAAATTCCTTCCCGACCCCAAATATGGCGATCAGCTAAACCCTGAGCATGTGGGCAAGAGTCACCAGCCAGCACCCAAGAAGGAGTTCTCCGCAGCAACTCAGTACCCATCGCATGCAACATCTCCCCGCAGACCATTGAGCAGACCTGTCTGGTGGTAATTCAAGATCAATTGCCCAAATTAATGATCCTATCATAACATCCCCTCCATATATTTATCAAGCTTTGTCTTAAAGCCAGGAAAGTCTTTTGCCCCTACTACTTCCCTCGGAAGGCTATTCCAGAACTTCACTCCCCTAATGGTCAGAAACCTTCGTCTAATTTCAAGCCTAAACTTCCTAATATCCAGTTTATACCCATTCGTCCTCGTGGTTACATTAGTACTAAACTTAAATAATTCCTCTCCCTCCCTAACGTTAACCCCCTTGATATATTTATATAGGGCGAGCATATCCCCCCTCAGCCTTCTTTTGGTTAGGCTAAACAAGCCAAGCTCTTTGAGTCTCCTTTCATAAGGCAGTTTTTCCATTCCTCGGATCATCCTCGTAGCCGTCTCTGAACCTGTTCCAGTTTGAATTCATCCTTCTTGAACATGGGACACCAGAACTGCACACAGTATTCCAGATGGGGTCTCACCAACGCCGTATACAACGGTACTAACACCTCCTTATCCTTGCAGGAAATACCCCGCCTGATGCATCCCAAAATCGCATTTGCTTTTTTAACAGCCGTATCACATTGGCGACTCATAGTCATCCTGCTATCAACCAGTACCCCAAGGTCCTTCTCTTCTTCCGTCGCTTCCAACTGATGCGCCCCCAACGTATATCCAAAATTCTTATTATTAGTTCCTAAATGCATGACCTTGCACTTCTCACTATTGTATTTCATCCTATTTCTATTACTCCAGTTTACAAGGTGGTTCAGATCTTCTTGAATAGCATCCCTGTCCTTCTCCGTGTTAGCAATACCCCCCAGCTTCGTGTCATCCGCGAACTTTATTAGCACATTCCCGCTCTTTGTGCCAAGGTCAGTAATAAAAAGGTTAAATAAGATCGGTCCCAAAACCGATCCTTGAGGGACTCCACTGGTGACCTCCTTCCAGTCCGACAGTTCACCTTTCAGTTCACCTGCCACTAGGAATGAAAAGAAACTGGGTTCCTCTTCCCAGAGGAGGGAGTGGTGTGCCAGTCACATGGCTGTGTGTCTGGATTTTCCTAGAAGAGGAACCCTTTGCTGCATGCAGAGTCTCAATGATCAGCCAGCTGCATGCAGAGTCTCAATGATCCCCAACTCCCAATCCCCTGCTCACCCACAGAAGTCATTGGGTGAGCAGGGGATTGTGAGTGGGGGATATAAAAGGGAAGCCAGATGCAAGTGCTGGGCTGTCAGGGGAGAAATCACTTTGCTAGGGAGTCCAGGAGATGGGGGAACAATCCAGTGCTGTTGGAGAATCCAGAAAATGAATGTGTTTGATGATTGAGCGACTGAGAATGATGTACTTTGTTAGCATGTATGCAGCCACTTCACGCTCAGAAATCTCAGTGAACCCCCTTGCGATGTGGGAGACCCCACTTCAAGTTCCCCTCTGACTGATGAGAAGAAGGGATTTGATCAGGTATCTGCCATCTTTCAGCACTAACCACAGGGCCATGGGATAATCTGATGTGGGGCTCCCTCAATCTCTCCTACTGAAGTTATTCCACTGTAGTTAAATAATTAAATATTAACTGAGTCAGAAAGAAAGTGAAAATCACTCCATAGCCAAGTGGTTAGTGCAACAGGTGAGCCCTGGGCTAATGGTTATAAGGAGGTTCTCCCTGCCAGCCTGGCCATTTTGTGTGGAACTAGATGGCCTCTGAGCACATCTACTGGATCAGGCCACCCACAAGAGTTAGATAGAGGGAAGCCTATCTTACCACAGCTCATGGATCGCTAGCATAGATGGGCACCTACCTCTATGAGTGGGATGGGGCTTAGGATTCACCCCTGTCATTGCTCAGCATAGCATCACAATGCCTAAATCCTTTTGTGAACCTGGGCCTATATGGCTTATGTGTGTAAAACTTACTTACCATGTGCTTGCCTTACCTCTTCATCAAAAACAACATGGAAAGGAAGTCCATTGCAAAATGTTTTTGTATCTATCCAGAGGGTTGTAGGATAAGCAGGATCAAATCCTCTCAGAAGTTTACCTGCAGTAAGATAAATCTGAAGCTTTCGATCATATTGTAGCTCAGAAAAATAATTAGCAGGATGATGTGAAATAATAAGGTAAATCAATATAAATAACGTGTGAGTATAGATATGTGCAAATTCTAGGTGTGGCACACTGTAGGTAAATATAAAGCAGCTCACCCATTTCAATTTTATCTGGATGAGAAAATTTAGGTTTTTAAACCCCGAAAAATATGAATCTTTATATGTGTGAAATTATGCAGAAAATAGATAGGTAGCAGTGGGACTCTGTGAATATTTCAGATACTATTGCAATTGCCATTGCGATATTCACACCAAAGGGTATATAACAAAGGTGTTCAATATAGTCTGACAGCTTCTTGTGAACACTCATAGTGGCAAGGTTTAGGGACACAGTTTGCTGTCCCTTATGTGCAGAAATCTGGTCCAAGAAATGGAGAACAAAAGGAGTGTGTGTGAAACATTCCTTGAGCTTTTCCTGAAAGCAGTCGCTTTGTCTGTGGGAAGCTAGCAGCTTGCAACCAGAAAGGTGATGTTTTCATATTACATGCTGAGCACAAAGTATGTAGACTAAAATGTCAGATGTGCCTACATAAAACACGTGCTCAATCTTGTTGCTTTTCAACAGGTCTTAGGCACCTCAGTCACTTAGGATACATCTACATTATGATTAAACACCTGCAGCTGGCTCATGTCAGCTGACTCAGACTTGTGGGGCTTGGGCTGAGTTGCTGTTTAATTGTGGTGTAGATGTTCGGGATCGGGGTGCAGCTACCCATCTATTTTCTACATGAAGGTAAATCTCCAATGCACTTAAACAGCCCCCGGAGCTGTGGGTGTTTAATTGCAGCGTAGGTGTGTACCTTTTAGGCAGTTTTGACTATTTTACCCATATTACAATAAACAATCTCTGAAAATGGGAAATGCATGACTATTACTGCATGGTTTATAGCTAAGCATTCTCCAGTAACCCGTAACTATTAGACTGCTGATTATTTCAAGTGATCTATTTTGAAATGTCTGTCATTAGGAGCAGAGGAACAAAGGTAGCACGTTCTTAGGTGACTATGGAGAGAAGGGGACTAGATTAAGAATTCAAGGCCTAATTTTCAGAAGAATTGAGGTTCTGCAGCTTTAGCTGAAGTCAGTGGGAGCTCAGCATCTTTGAAAATCAGATCCTTGGTAACTCCCAACAGTTGATGAGCTGTTACAAATTAACACAACGAATCAAATTCTTTGATTTTTAACATGCAGTCCTACTTCAAAAAGCGATGAATGGCAATTTTGTACTCCGCAGACCTGTATTTAGAGTCATATAGGTTGATGCTAGATTCAGACATAAGTTTTTACTCCTATTACCCCTATTGAACCAAAACAGCTATGGAAAAGTGAACTGGATTCTAATCCTTGTGGATGACCAACAGAATTCAATCAGCTACCCTTGAGAGAACCTGCTGTACCTGTTGATACACAGGTGTCACTTAGGGCATTAATCAGACAGCATTATACCCTCAGCTGTAGCAGAGGGTATAATTTGGCCCACAGCGCCAATACAGTTGATGATGTTTGAAAAGGAAATAACCCAGTTTCAGATCTCAGGCTGAGCTCGCAAGGCTGGCAGCTAGAAAATCTTCTTTATTATTTTATTTTATTATTTGCAAACTGAGACTACTTTATCTGGAAATCATTGAGAGTCTTTAAACATGAAACTCCATGATGCTGTTTTTACAGAAGCACTTTCAGGGCATGGCTACACGTGCAGATGTAGAGCACTGTGAGTTAAACCAGCCCTCGGACAGCACAGCAGGGAAAGGGTTGCAGTGTGTCCACAGTGTCAGCTGCAAGCACACTGGCGTGGCACTTGCAGCAACATTGCGAATGGTGCATTATGGGCAGCTATCCCACACATCACCTCTTCCCATTCTGGCGCTGTGGCTTGTGGGAAGGGGGAAGGGAGTGCGAGGCATTCTGGGTTCTGTCCTAGTGCCCTGTGATGCATGGATTCACATCCCAGAAATCCCTGTGCTTCCATCCACATTTGGCACCATCTTTCAATGTTTTTGTACTGCAGGTTCTGTCTTCCCTTTCAGTCTGCAAGAACGGATCCCGAAGTGCTGAGGAATAAGTTGATGGATCTCACCAGCACATCACGTTTGGCAGTCGAGTTACTCCTTAAGATCCAAAGTGACAGTGAGAAGTCCGACGATGATATCGACTCAAGTAATGCATATGACACGAGATTACTTGTGGCATTCATGGACATGCTCACCACTGTGGAACGTCACTTTTGGGCTTAGGAAGCAAACAGTGAGTGGTGGGATCACATCGTCCTGCAAATCTGGGATGATGAGCAGTGGCTGCAGAACTTCCGGATCAGAAAAGCAGCTTTCATGGGTGATGATCTCGCGCCCATCCTGCGGCACAAGGACATGAGATTGAGAGCTGCCCTGCCGGTGGAGAAGTGGGTGGCTATTGCAATCTGGAAGCTGGCAACTCCAGACAGCTACCAATCGGTCACTAACCAGTTTGGAGTGGGAAAGTCGACCGCTGGAATCGTGTTGATGCAAGTTTGCAGGGCCATTAATCGCATCCTGCTCAGAAGAACAGTGACTCTGGGTAACATGCATGACATTGTGGCTAGCTTTGCACAAATGGGTTTCCCTAACTGTGGAGGGGCGATAGATGGCACACATATTCCAATTCTGGCACCAGCCCACCTACCCTCCGAGTACATTAATTGGAAGGGGTATTTCTCAGTGGTTCTCCAGGCACTTGTGGATCAACATGGGCATTTCATTGACATTAACGCAGGCTAGCCCGGAAAGGTGCATGACACATGCATCTTTCGGAACACTGGGCTGTTCAAGAACCTGCAAGCCGGGACTTTTTTCCCAGACCAGAATATCACCATAGATGAAGTTGAAATGCCCATTGTGATCCTTGGAGACCCCGCTTACGCTTTAATGGCGTGGCTCATGAAACCCTAAACAGGGAGCCTTGACAGCAGCAAGGAACGGTTCAACAACAGGCTCAGTCAGCGCAGAATGACTGTGGAGTGTGCTTTTGGCCATTTAAAGGGCCTCTGACACTCTCTGTATAGGAAGCTGGACCTGGCTAATGACTATCCCCACGGTTATATCCATGTGCTGTACCCTCCATAACATTTGTGAAGGGAAGAGCGAAAGATTCACTCAGGCATGGACCTCGGAGGTTCAACACCTGGAAGCTAAATTTGAACAGCCAGAGAGCAGGGCTATTAGAGGGGCCCAGCTTGGGGCTGCAAGGATTAGGGATGCCATGAGGCTGCAATTTGAGGCTGAAAGCCACCAGTAATGTCTAGTGCCCTGCACAGGAGTGAAGTGCAGTGGTTCCAATGTTAGTAGGAATCTGTACTTGCTACACTGACTTGCAGTGCCTGTTGCTTTCCTGGGCTAAGGTATCTTTTACTTTATGCAATAACAAAGAATGTTTTCAAAGCCAAAAAATCCATTTATTGAAAAGAAAATTCATGTATTGAAAAGAAACACAACCGCTTGGGAAACAGAAGGGGTAAGGAGGTGGGCTGGGGAATGAAACAATCAGTTTTGCGTATGTCCTGTCTGGAGTTCTGTGCAGTGAGTGCTGCACTTTAGGCTGGCTAAAAGGCACGGTGATGGGGGTTGAGTGTGGTGGGTAAGGGTCATAGTTTTCAGGGTTGGGTGGTGAGGTTACAAGTGTTGGAGGCAGAACCTGGATGTTGGGGAAAGTGGGTTGGAGGTGACATGGGGGCACAAGGGAAAGAGTTTTGGGGACAAGGGCTGCAGGGGGGTGCGAGCGCGGTAGCGCTCCACTTGCCTTGCTACCAACACCTGGATCAAGTCCACTTGGTGCTCCATGATGGTTATCAGCCGATCCATGCTTTGGTGCCGGCGCTCTGCATTCTGCTGGCAGATTCTCCTTTCGCTCTCCCTCCACTCCTGCGCTTTTAGATTCTTGTTAAGGGACTGCTGCATTACTTCATGCAGAATGTCTTTTTTGCTTCTACGTGGCCTCTTCCTAATTCTTTGGAATCTTTCGGCCGGTGATAACACAGACGGCTGAGATCTCAAGGTTGCATCTATAAAGGCAAAATGTAACACTTAACAGAGGCAGCATTGTTCACACCAGATAGAGCAATGATTCAGCCATATTTAAAGACAAGCACTGTCTAATGATAGCAGAATTTGCCCATCCCGAAGTGAGTGCGCATAACCCCCAGGAGCCCCAAAATAGTGAGTAAGCACAGGGTTGAGGGGACTGATTGTTTCACAGCCATACTGACCTCTGGGTTTCTGTGCCTTGGGAAGAGCCAACAGTGGCAGGGGGCCCCTATACTGAACACTGTCCCCACATTTTCTACAGCAGTTCGTCCTGGAAGATATCTCACTGCTGAGGGTGACCTGGGAAGCAAGAGAGGGTCTTCTACTACAATGCGGCTTCCATCCTAGCCAATATGCAGCTTGCCTGTGTGCAGCAATGGTCCCCCCACCCTTCACGGCACAGTGGCATGGACATGTTAGCCTGAATGGGACAAGGAGTACAGTAGCGCTCCCAAGGAACCTGCACAAGTGCATTGCACAGCTTCTGGATGAGACCTTTGAAGAGATCTCTGAGGCCAATTACCGCGATGTGAGAGAGTGCAACAATGCCCTATTCCACATCTAGGCATCTGTTCAGCCCTAACCCTCCTTGCCGCAAGAGCCTGCACCGAGTAATTTCCTTCCCAAAATAAAAGCTGCTTACTGGTGTTTGTTCTTCCCCAAGCACCGGCTGCTGAGACTGGCTACCTTCCTCCTGGCTTGAGAACAGCTCCTGGCTGCATGCATCTAGGGATGCCAGGGTGTCTTCCTCCTTCTCAGAACCCTCGCTCCCACTTTCCTCCTCATCCTCCCTTGTTGAACTGGGCTCTGAAGTGTCCATGGTGGTCCTCAGAGCAGAGGTGGTCCTCAGAGCAGAGCAGTATCGCATCCAGCTCTTTGTAGAAACAGCAGATCACGGGGACAGCACCGAAGCAGCGGTTTGCCTTGCGGGTTTTGTGGTAGGCATTCCGCAGCTCCTTCACTTTAACCCTGCACTGCAGTGTGTCCTGGTCATGGCCCCTTTCCATCATGTCCCTTGATTTCTGCCTGAAGGTATCGTAATTCCTATGGCTGGAGAACAGCTGGGACTGGACAGCTTCCTCCCCCCCAAACACTGATGAGGTCCAGCATCTCGTCATTGCTCCATACTGGGATCGCCTGGTGCGTGGAAGCATAGTCACCTGGAAAGATGTGATGGGAATTTTCAAAATTCCCAGAGAATTTAAAGTGTGGGTCTGATGGTTGGTTCCCTTCTGGCAAGGCAGTAGAGTTCAAAGTGATGACCAGGTTGGCTAGAACAGGCATTGTGGGACACTTCTGGAGACCGATCAGAGCACATTAACAGGTCAGGGCATCCATGCTGGTGCTGCGGTGCTCCAGCCATGGCAGACCAGGTGTTATGCCTCTAGTGGAGGTGGATTACCAGGAGTGCTCCAGCTGCAGAGTCAGTGTGCTCCACGTGCCTTGCCAGTGTGGATGCGTCATGAGTTAGAGTGCACGGAGCTGTTTTAATGCGCTCGAGCTCACAAGTGTAGCCAAGCCCTTAGTGTATAACCACTTTCTAAAGATGAGACACTTTAAAGCCTGAGACAGACACAACCTGCTGCTCTTGAGTATGTGCTGTCAGTAAGCATGCTTCTTGGTCTGCAACTTTAAAGGAATACAATATTCTACCGAAAGGATACAGGGAAAATATGAATGGTGAGTAGTTAATGGCAGTGAAGTTATGTACAGCCTATACAATACTAAATAGACAGTATTAATAGATGATGTCAGATTCCCTTTCAATGATCTCCCTCTTACCTCTTCCTAGTGTAACGATTCCTCTGATTGTTTCCCAGTGATTTTTCTTGGCAGGACAAACAGAAACAAAGCTTGTTCTGTCTCTAATCTTATTCATGTTTTTTTCAATATCCTGTGGAATAAACCCAATCTGAACATTCAACTCTATTTTCAATTCTTAAAACTCTAGCTCTGTTGGCCAAATCCTTATCAGGTGTAAATCAGTATAGGCCCACTAACTTCAAAGAAGCTATGCCAATGTACAGTACCTGAGGATCTGATCCAAAGAAAATATAAAGGGCCAAATTTTCAAAATTCTTTGATTCCAGCCTTTGAACTTAAACTGAGACATGCAAATTTGGTAGTTCAACATATAGTTGTCTGTGTTGTACAAGATGTTGCACACCCAGACAGTCACACATTTGCACAAATGTGCAAATCAGATACTTAGCATCTACCTGATATCCATGTGCAAATTCTATTTGCACAATCCAAATTTAGGACTCAGAAATACATGCCCAAAAATGTGGGTACGCACGAGGTATTGCAAGCTTAGAGGCAGTTTTGAAAACTTGGTACCTACATTTTTTTTTATACCAGACTAAACAAATAACTGCAAATAAATCATGTCAAACTTCCTAAGTTAGTTCCCAGAGGCTTAGGGCCTGGAACTGTGCAGTGATTAGCCATCTTTACTACTTGTTAAAATATTTAATTTCCTATGGATTTTAATGGGAGCTGAAGGCATTCAGTAAATTGGAGATTGGACCTGCAGGACCCAATCCTGAAGATTATTCTGTGGTGTCAATGGGATCTGTCTACATGAAGTAACTTACAGGATGGGAGCCTTAAATGGTAACAGCAGATTCATCTAAAATATTTTGGGTAAAATAATCCTAAGTACAGTATTTATTAATGAAAGCTACTTATCTCCCTGACATTTATTTATAGGAGGAACATCAAAATACCTCTTTATTCAGTTGTTTCTCAATTCGTCTTCCAGAGTCAGCAATGTATTGTGGTGAGGAAGAGAATTTATTTCTCTTTTTGTATGAAAATACAGGTTTTTGAGTGACAAGGAAAACTATATGTTCTTTTTTCCCAGTTCTTTCTTCCTCCTCTGTTTGATTGACTATTTCCATTGAAATTTCAGTGTTGAAAAAATCCAGGGCTGCTGCACCAATGATTCCTGAAAGGGAATAAAAGACAAAATTCTGTAGTGAACTAAAACCTTCTATTGTAACAAATATTTGCGCAATGCTGTGTACTAGTTCAAGCATTTATAGCTGACTTATGCAGTTTTGAGTGTTTATATATAAAAAATCAGAAGTGCAAGATGACATATGATGAATTCATTCATCATATGTCATCTAAGACCAGTTATACTAATGTGTACATTTTGGGCTAAATCCTCCACTGGTGTAAATCAGCCTACCCCCACCCATTTTATACAGGTCATGGGTGATTTACACCAGTGTTGATGTGACGTACACCTTGGGATGTTATGAGACATATTTAACTATCGACATAGCCAACAAAGTTAGTGCAGAAGATCTGTAGAATCAGGACTGAAATGAGCCTTTAGACTGAGCCATAAGTAAAAACGGCTTTGTAGCAGCACACTGAGAAGGAATGTTTTTTGCCCCATCAGGCACTGGGATCTCAACCCAGAATTCTAAGGGGCGGGGGAGACTGCGGGAACTATGGGATAGCTACGGGATAGCTACCCACAGTGCAACGCTCCGGAAATCGACGCTAGCCTCGGTACGTGGACGCACACCACCGAATTAATGTGCTTAGTGTGGCCACGTGCACTCAACTTTATACAATCTGTTTTACAAAACCGGTTTATGTAAAATCGGAATAATCCCGTAGTGTAGACATACCCAGAGACATTTCTCTGATTCGGAATCCCTCCAGAGCTCCCATTTGATGTGGGGAGT
This sequence comes from Gopherus flavomarginatus, assembly GCF_025201925.1. Classification (NCBI taxonomy): domain Eukaryota; kingdom Metazoa; phylum Chordata; order Testudines; family Testudinidae; genus Gopherus; species Gopherus flavomarginatus. The sequence goes on along the minus strand of NC_066624.1, from coordinate 77,849,742 downwards.
GGAGAGGGAAGAGGGATAGTTCGCATCCTTCATCAGATACTGCACTCTGCTGGCTGGGCCATGGAGGGTGCAGGGGAGGTATCCTCCCTATAGCCTTGCCTCATCCTCGCTCATATGGCCCCAGGAGAGCAGTATGGGGCTAGAAGGCCCTGGTCTCCCATCCCTCTTTCACTCCATGCCTAGATTCAAGATCCAAACTAGTCTGGTATTGTTGCGTTGTGGGGTGCTTTGAGGCTTTACTTCTCTTACTGTCCTGTGTGGGCTAGTCTCAATCTAGCTGATTGTCATGCATCTACAAACTGTTTTCCTTTGTAAAACACACTGAAGCTATTTTCTAATAAGTATATTTAGACAGATTATAGAGTTTTACTATGATTCTTCCTTTTTATTTGGAATAACATTTTTCACAGTCTGACCTTGATTATGTAGTCAACGGGAATTTTCTCTCTTGAAACAAGACATTGCATCAACATGCATTATTATTGCTTCAATTTGTACTTAGTAATATGTGGTGGTTGAGTGCATTATTCTACGGTGACAATGATCTGAAAAATCACTCTGCATTTCGAGAGATCGGTGAAGTCTCAAATCGCTATGTATTCTGAAATATCAAAAGGCAATGCGTATTCATAAAGGGAGATGCTTTGATTCCCATTTGAGATTACAAGTTCCTTTGAAGAGGCTCCACTTAATCATCTAGAGGTTAAGAGTGGGGATCTATTTTATCATAGCACTAATATAATTGTGAAATATATCAGAGGGGTAGCCGTGTTAGTCTGGATCTGTAAAAGCAGCAAAGAGTCCTGTGGCACCTTATAGACTAACAGACGTTTTGGAGCATGAGCTTTTGTGGGTGAATACCCACTTCGTCAGATGCATGTCAAAATATAGTGATTCTCTCAATGTTCACATGGATCAGTTTCTGAGTGCAGGTATGGATTCTTGCAAATGCTAATGGAGGGCCTAGTGCTGAATTGAGTCCAATGGCAGTTTTGCCTGGATATTCATTTCAGGATGTCTCCATGATGTGTTTTCAACATCTCTCCTCATACTCCATTTTAATGATTTTAGGGATATGAGATATAGAGAACTAGCACACAAGTGGACTCCATAATGCATATCAGCTGTTTCAGCTTCTTCCACCATAAAAATCTGTGTGTTTTAGAAATGCTATGGCAGGACAGACATTAATGGCCTGCTTTTCAGAATTGCTGTGCACCCCGAAGTCTCACTGAAGTCAATGAAAGTTGCAGATGCTCAGCAGCTCTGAAAATTAAACCATAACAGTAAAATATTTTAAAGTCAATCAAAATTCTGTAGGCTGTCAATTCTCATCCAGAGAATTTGTGAAAACTAAGCAAAGAATAGCAGCAAATGTATGAGTCTATAGAGTAACGCTCAACTGCATTATTACCTGGAACAATATGGCACAGACCTCTTCTATCTGAGTAGTAATGCAAATGCATTGAGCCATCTTCATTCTTTTCTACCCTAAAAGAAGGTGCATTCATCTCCTGAAAACAATAATAATAGTTAAATATCCTTTATCATAAGGAACACTAGTGCAATAGCAAGCTCTATAAAAGCACCTTATATCTTATCAAAATAAATAGTTATACTTTATAATGCTGATCTTGTTTCATTTCCATTTATCAGAAATGAAAGATCTTTATGTTGGAAGGAAACTATACCTTTTATTTGATTCAAAGTATTGAATAAATTTACATCTAATATTAAGGATAACTTTGAATAGCTGACTTCTTTCCCCACTAGTGCATCAGAATAATTAATTTCAGAGCACAAGAGGGACGGTTGTGGCACAGTATTTTGTTGACATGTCAGTGTGTAAACCCTGGCAGGGTACATCCATGTCGGCTCAGTAGTTCTTACTTCAACTTGCCTGATAAGAAAGAGACAGATAGCTATGTAATGCATCCAAGTTCTCGATGAACTCGTAGAGATTTCCACCCAAAGTTCTCAGCATATGGTCATAGCCTGACCGTTTGCAAAATTCAAAGAAAAACTCTCCAAACTGCTTCAGAACCATATCAGGGGGAACATCTGGCAAAATAAGGATACCTTAATTAATTAACATGACAATGCTGAGAAATGGACTAACAATAAATGCAAAATGTTTGTGGAAAAGGTAGGGAATGTTAATAAATGTGTGTGTTACACACAGGAGAGGTCAGGGGAGGTGGAGGTACAAAGGTGGCACAGAGGTGTGCAGGCCCCATTCCTGGGCTTAACTGGGAGCATCCTGAGAGCAGCTCTAGCTCACTCTAGCTATTAGCCCCAAGGAGCTGAAACCACAGATGGGGGATCAGGGTAGCGTAGGGGCATCCCATCTTTCCCCCAGTCATGACCCCATATGTAACAGGAAAGGAGTGGTGTAGGAGCCCCTATGCCACCGGAATATCTTCCTTTCACTGAGCTGTTCTTCCATCTGGGGCTTAATAGGTTGGGTGTATGGCCAGAAGCTGACGGCAGCACAGTGCAAAGCAACCATGTTACACCCAAATATCCCAACCCACAAGTCTACCTTGATCAGTCTTTTGAAATTTGTTGATCTCCAACTAGCAGCAAAAACCATGGCTATGTATTACGCATCTTTACTGTATATAATTTTTAAAGAAAATTTGGAAAAAAAAAAGTTATATGACTGTTAGAAATGGAAAAACATGTATTTTCTCTAGCTGTCCCATTATCTGAAATAGAAAACAAAAATGTCATCTCCAGTACCTGTCTAAAATTCTAATATTTTCAATATTAATTCTTAATACTGTTCTCTGAATCAATTCTTCCCGTTGGTGCCTGGAAATGAAAACTGCACCTCCCTGAGCCCTGGTGCTGCAGTGGTCTTCTTGGGAGAAGGGCAGGCAATGTTTTTACTATTGCCTTCCCTCGAAAGGATAGATGGGGAGGATAGTCTTAAACTGAATTCAGGTCCCTGTACGATCTCCCACTAGTGGAAGGTGTCTGGTCAATTAGTCCTAACTAACATTACCCCTTTTGGGAGCTCCAAACAGTGACCTACTCCAAGCACTTTTAATCATGAGGTTGGTGTAACTGCCTTCTGGATGGACTTCCCAGCTCCGACCCTGCTCCAGCACAAGCAGGTATAACCCAAGATCAGCTTAGTCCCTGGTTTATAGAAAGCCCAGTTACACTCCTGTTGAACTAATTTGGAAAACTCCCATTGACTTATATGGGGCACAAGATCCTCAGAGTCTTGGGCCCAGGTATTCTTTTGTATTGCATTGACAATACCTAACATTTTGCAGGCTTTGTCAATTAGCTGCATTGTGATCTCATCTTTGTAAACTTCAAACGTCAGAAATGTGTCCTGAACTGCTGCCTGGATTCTGTAACAAAAATGAGATTCATGTTGCAATATCATTCTAAACAGAACACATTTAAGACCCAACTGGTATCCCTTAGTCACAGTTCTCCTATTTGCACCCCTCGCTGTAGTACTTGAGAACAACTCTTCCCTTCATTAATATTAACTGGATAGATGAGTACCTGTTGAAGACAGACTCTAAACTTAGAGCTCAAACCTGCAACCTTTGCTCATGTGAAAAGTCACATTGACATTGGTGAGACTTAAATACGTGCCTAAGTGATTGGCTGAATCAGGATGTATGTTGTACAAGGCTGATACTATTGTTTATTACTGTAGTGCCTACGAACCCCACTTAGTATTAGTGCCCCATTGTTTTAGGCACTATACAGATGACAGTACTGCTTTTGCTTCTGTTCCATTGGTTTACTGTACATTGTGGCACATTCTGATACATTCCTGGTTCCCTGTGGGCCTGACCCCAAACCTATTTAAGTCAATGGGAATCTTTCCATTGGTTGCAATGGGCTTTGGGTCGGGCCCTGGATCACTTGGTTTCTACATTTGCTTTATTTTTATTTCTTTATATTATGTAAAATTCCATAAAGCTTTTCAAGTTTAAAAAAATCCAAAAAAACAAAAAAGAGCAAAATCAATGTTTTCTATTACGTTTAATTACTTTTCCCTGAGGCTCCAAGATGAAATTGACTTCAAAATAAGGGTGGCTTCTATTCAGCATCCAGTAATTACTTTTCAATAACGATACAATGAGCCAGTGTGTCTATTGCACATGTGTCCTGCAGACAAAATGTCATCCTTCATTATTTGGTCTAATAAATGAAGTAATTAATGTCATAGGACAAAATGTTGCAGTGTAAAAGCCTTGACTTTGACTTAATAGTTAATTTTAATAATTGCTTCCTGAATAATGAATACTTCAGCATTCATTCAACAGTGAGAGATTGGTATTCTGTGGTACTATGTTCCTTATTATACTTTCTCTTAATTTATTCAGTTCCTTAGGAATGAGTTACCTTAATTTTTCCCATGTTTCTTCACCATATTTTTCAACCACCAAAGACTTCAGACATGTGTTTATAAATCCATACTGCAAAAAGAAATATAGGAATATGGAAAATTGTTTACAAAAGTGCCCTTGAATCATGCAAGCCCATAATATTTTAAATTCCACTGTGATAATATAATACAAAATTGTAAATAACACTTTGCACTTATTTAGTGCCTTTCAACCAAGGTTAAGTCTTTTACAAAGTTGTGTATTATTTAGCTGTACATTTAAAAAAAATTACAGTAAGAAAAATTCTTAGTCCTGTTTTATAGATTAGAAAACAGGCAAAAGCAGGCAAAAATCTGCTCTGATGTGGAGTGAATGGAGTTAGTGCAGATTTACATCAGTGTAACAGAAAGCAAGATTGGCCCACTGTTGGCTCAACTATTGTGTACGTGTTTATCTAGGTACACATAAAATGGAGGTGACAGAGGTTGAAAAAGATAAATACAGATAAATAGTATCATAACAGCAATAATTACCTGAAGTTATGGGGCAGCTTTTGCAAATTGGGGACTTACCCATATTCACATAGGCATGATCCAAAGCCCCCTGACATCAATGTTAAACCCACCTGTGAGAGGTATGGGGTTTGGTGTAGGTCTATGGTGATTCGGTGTGAGAATGGGGACTGGAGAGCCCTGTCAGCCCTCCAACCCCACTGCTGCTATATACAATTTGAAATCACTATTTTCATATCAGAATTTACTTAGAAGAAAAGGAAAGTCGTCAGTGAGCATTTCTGTCACATTTTTAAATTTTCACAATGAAGGCCTGATCCTGCATTTCTTCAGTATTATCATTATACAGCAGGCACAACCTTCAGAGAAGTCAATGGGAATTTAACTTGTTTTCAGGAGTACTTCATTGCTGCTGTGCAGTTCAATGGAAAAAAACCCACCATTTCTGGATTTGATAAAATGCATGATATTCACTAGAATGATCAAAATAGGGCTTTTCATGGAAACTCATGTTTAAAGATATATATTCTTTAACCTGTCAAAGTTAGGATCACATAAATTCAGCCCAAGAAAGCTTGTAAGTCCACAGAAGCTACTCTGTTTGACACTATTCCCTATAACAGTTATGTAGCCTATTAGTGGTTAATATGCAGTCCACAGGACATCCAGGCAGACATTTGCGTCTTGCCCAATGAATAGCTTTCCAATCTTAATAAAGTGCCTGTCACTCTTTTCGAGGGACCTGCTCTAAATGTCCATCTGTGACAGTTAGATTACACCATCTCTGAGGTTTGGGATGGTAGAAATGCAGCGCTGGACATGAATACAAATTCCTATCACAAATTGCCTTCTCCCTATCCCCATGCTTTTGTGTGCCAAGTTTCAGCCCCCACTGCCCTCTGAAAGTGGCGGGTCGTGATGGGACTATTACAGGGCAGGGTTTGTCCAGAACAGTGGTTTACTCTGCAATTACGCTCTAGCTCCTGGCCCTTTAAGGCTCTGATCTGATACCCACTGCAGTGACACGGAGCCTTTCCTTTGATTTCGGTTAGATCTGGCCTGTAGGTGGGATGGGAGATCTTTAGCCACTTCCAGAGCTGTTCCTGCGCTCCGGGCTGTAACCGCGCAGCAGCCCCGGCGGGGTAATCGATCAGCGGGGAACCTGGCTCAGACCGATTAGGGGCGGGCTCTTAGAATAGGACCGATGAAGGGCGAGAGGCTAAATGCCAGATCTGCCCTTCCACAGAGACCCCCCAAGCTTCCCGGCTACGCACAGGGCAGGCTGGCGGCCCGCGGGGAATCCCCCCATGGGGCCGGGGGTGGAAAAGGACCCAAGCGCCACTCACCATCCTGGCAGCGAAGGCGCAGCGCTGGATCCAGCTGATCTCACCAGAGGCGGGCCCCTTGTTTAAAGAGGCGAAATCCCCCTGGTCTCTGCGCCCCAGCACGGAGAGGGCTGCCCCGCCCCCATGGTACTCCGGGGTGCTCAGCGGTTCCCCCGCTCCCCACACGCAGAGAGAAAGGCTTTACGCCGTGGCCCATTGGCGGGCAGCCGTCCCTTAGCAAAGCCTCAGCAACGCGGTTCCCGGTGAGTCAGGCACCGCGACTGGTCTGGCGTCTCCATCCTCCCCCCGGGCAGTCAGGAGCCGCCGGCCATCAGCTGCAGGGCGGCGATCATCTTCCCCCAGCAATCCGGGCTCAGGCCGGAACTGCAGCGCCTCTCTCCCTCCTTTGCAAAAACGCAGCCCCCATCCCCGGCTTTTCGGGCTTGCAGCCCCTCCGCAGCCGGGGCTGGGTGGGTGCCGATCGCTTGGCGCGGCGCTGGGCGGCGCTGGGGAGCTCCGGTCGCTGTCCAAGGGGCGCGGGTGCTGAACCCCTCGCTGCTCCGGAGCGAGCCCTGGTCACTCAGCCCTGCTGCCAAGGGCTTGGTGCCGCTTCTGGGGTGCCCAGCAGAGCCGGGCCGAGGGGAGCCCCCAATCTCCCAGCCCTGACTGCGGCTGCTGGAGAACAGAGCCGAGCTCACTCTGCCCCGGTCCCGAGCTAATTCGCGTCACTGGCGGCATTTGCACAAGGCTTCCACAAGCCAAACCCACAGAAAACCCCACACTTCTGCTTCAAAAGCAAACACGGAAGCTGGAAGGCGGAAAGGCTTCGGCAGCGTTCTTCACTGCGCCTTGCTCTCTAAAAAGTGCTTTGTTTTTCCTGGCCTAAGGATTACGCAGAAAAGGAAATTTACCAGCCCTTGCAGGAATGACAAGTGAGCCAGTAAAACGCAAAGGAAGGCCCCATACCATAGAGTTTTTCCAATGATGTTTTTGTTTTCCTGATCGAAGGTATCTTGTCGCAAATTCTGGCAAACATCATTACTGAAATCCTAAATTACAAGCTAAAGTACCCATGATTTCATTAACATAGCTAAGAAAATCACAGGGCTTGCAATGCTCTTTAATGACTCATAGGTAATGTCATTAATAAACCAAGTATTGTATCAAACACATTCACAGTGTGTTTTCATTCAAAGGATACTCAGATTTAGATAGGAAAAATATAATTTAAAACTTCTGCATTGGATTTATTGCTGCAGCTACATGCTGAAGGGTTCCTGTAGCATTTATACACGCATACACATGCCATATTTCCTGGTGCAAAATCAAATATTTATTTAAACATCGATCTGTAACAGAAGGTTGTTAATCAGTGTAATAGCCCGAACATCTATGCTGAGCTCCACTGTCAGCGGTATAGAGGCGATCCGGTTTTTTGTGCGCTCTAGCGCTTTTTCAGTTAATGTCATGCCTTGCTTCTCACGCCTTGACTTCACCCTATAGCTGCCTTACCTCGTGTTCACGGACCCATAGATCCCTAGTCCGTAGGTGTCAGTACTGCTAGCTGAGAACCAGCTTCCTTCCAAACAACCTTCCGTAGGGTCCCTAGGACGGAGCACCATGATGTAACCTATTCATGTCAGTTGTTTAACGTTATAAAAAGGGGTTGCTATTTTGCTGCTAAGCATCTGGGAATGATCAGGCTAAGGTAAGTGTAACAAGACGTTCTAATGTCATTACACAACAGATCGAACGGCTACTCCCGTTATTCTTTTAATCACAAACATTACTATAAAGGCAAACACAGCATCTCTGTCCCGAGTCCCTTAAAATGTCCACTGTATTGTAAGTGAGTTTTGAATCAAAACCTTGGCAGTTAAGAGCACACCACGAAATTGCTGTAAAACGGAAATCAATAACATTTTAGTGTAAATATAATATAACTACAAAAACCGAAGTGAGACGGGTTCTGTGCATTATATATAGCTGGTCTCTCGGGTTACATTGATCGTACGTTCGATTTAGGCGCTGTGTATAACAAATACAAAACATGTTAGAATTACAAAGACGTTAAATTCAACCAGCTGGGCCAAATTCAGCTCTGGTGAAGCTCCAGTGAAATGAAGTTTGGCCGTTATGTTTTGTTGTACATGAACCCATTTACGCTGAGGGTTCCTGCATTCAAAGTAAATAGCCTGCAAAAGGAGAAGAGATTTTATAACCAATTTCAACCTACTGAAGGGGTTTATGCAACTACATTCAGCTACGACGAATACAACCGTATCAGTGAGGCAGAATGTAGAGCAGCAGCATATCTGGCTGGCAGTGCGCTTGAGCATTTATTTCCCTTTTGTAACTTGTCTTTTAAAAGCATAAGACTTACTTTTTTATGATGCTATTTTATTATGTTTTCAGTTCAATGGTTGCTCGTTTCCTGTTTAGCAAAGTAATTCAAATGAAGGAAAACTCCACAGGACATCAGGCTTACTACACAATTCCAGCCAAGAGAGTCAGTTTCTGTTATTGTCAACCTCTTTGTAACTTGACCTCTAGAGGGCGCCCCTTCCCAATTTTAAATTTAGAAGCAAGCTACATAGGAGTTACACGACCTATATTGTTCTAGGAGTATTAGCAGATTCTTGACTACTCAGAGGAATGAATGTATTCGAGGTAAATAAAGAACAAAAATATATTAAATAAGATTTTTTACGGTTAAAATGCATCCCTTTATATACCTTAGATCCTGTTATGCTCAGAGGAACATGACTAAAATGTTGAGATCTGGGTGCCTAAAATCATGCTCCTAAATCCATTTTGGGCCTCTACTTAAAAGTAATCTGACTTTCAGAACCAATGAACACCCTGAAATCCCATTAAAATCAACAGTACAGCAGCTGCTCAATAATTTGTAAAAATCAGACCACTTCCATTCAGCTGCTCAAATATGAATTTGAGCCTAGATTCTCACAGAAACTCAAATTAATTTTAATGAGAGTTAAGCACCTAAATTCTTTTCAGGAGCTGGGGATTCATAACTTTCAGTGTGAAAAAAATCAGTCTAGGTCTTTTTAAAAAAACAAAAAAAAACCAAGATGAATGAATATGTTACCACCAACCAAATGGATGAATATGTATGTTTAATATGCAATGACTATGTCACCATCACTAAAGCCTTTCAGTAAAGAGAATAGTGTCATAGTGCAAAATTCTGAAAAATCCAGTTCTGCTAATACAAGCACAAATCCAGTAGTACATTATCCACATGAAACACTGTTACCAACCCTTATATCTTAGATTAGAATGAGTGATTAAGGTCTAGGCGGGACACTCTGTCAGAACAATTAACGTAGGCTCTTGTGATTTGGGTCAAATACTCAACTCCTGACTCCATTTTTAATTAGGCCTTCCTGACAACAATGTCACCCTCCTGTAGAGCTGGCTGGAGAACAACAATTCATTACAACCTCTGAGGTTCCAAAATTTGTTTTCATTCTGCGCTGGAACGAAACCAACATCTTTAAAATGTTTTCAGAAAATGAAATTGTGTCTAAATATCCTTTTTTAATCAGATTTTCAATTTGGGTCTCTCTCTCTCTCCAGTTTTCTCTGTCTCTCTGGCAGTGACTGGGGAGTCCACTCTGCACTGCAGAAACCTTCCGAATGAAAAATTCACCAAAATCAATACATGTCCCCCCCCCCAAAAAAAATGTTTTGGCTTTGATGAATAAACATATTTCAAGGGGGAGGGAGCAGGGAGAGAGAAATGGTTGGTTGACAATGTTCCAATCAGCTCTACCTTCCTTGCCAACCATTCCAACCATACCACTCCCTCTCCTCACACACCTGGTTCACATACACACATGCTCTGCTTCACACATCAAGTTTCTTATCAATGTCTTTAAAATCCTGCATAATTGTCCCTTCTCAACCCCTGCTAATGGTGCTAGCCTTAATTACCCATTTGTCAGTTTATCACATACACATCTCCATGCCTTCTTCCACACCACCTCTGAGCATGAATTGCCTTCCTAGAACTCATCCACAAGGCCTCTATCATCTCTGCACTCAAGTCCCTCAAGAAGATCCACTACCACTGGGACACCTACAGGGAAACTAGCTGACTTACATTGACCAGTCTGAGGAATAATTGAGTCTAATTTATTCATTGTTTGGAGTACTGGATGCAAGAACTATGACAAATAGAACCCTATGTGAACAAGATGCAGTTAAGCACCATCTTGAACACTCTCCTGATAAGTTCTGCCTCTTTCACCTACTCTTCTTTGTCTGTTTTTAGGTTGCAAGCTCCTTCCGGCACAGACCATGTCTTCTTTTCATTTTGGAAAATGTCTAGTACATTGTGAACACAATCAGAAAATTATTTCTATTTCTATTAAGTCTGCAACTTTGCTGAACAAATTAATGGCAGAAAAAGTGAAAGAATTCCAACATCCCAAAGAAACACCTCATCAAGGAACCATCTGAAAAACCCAGAGGCTTTTCAGTCCCACAGAAAACATGGTTCACTTTGAATTGCATCCACATGGCAGATGCAACTACTTTGTCCATAAAGGGGACTGAGACACAATCATATTTGTGACTGAAGAAATGGACCTCAAACTACAGAACATCTCATCAGTCAATATCCCATATGAACATATTCCAGTAGTATATTTCTGATCCACTCCGTGTCATGTGAAGCTATTCACTGGATTGCCAACCTAGACTTGGATATTTAACACTGCTGGGTTTTTTAAGTCATGCAAAGAAGAAGACGATTAGAAAATAAGAATGAAAATTAATTAATAAAAATAGGAATGAACCACATTTAGGATGCCTGATATGTGGATTCCAGAGTTTTATATATTTAGACAAGAATGCCTCAAAATCTAAGATTTATTTGTCTTATGTCTAATATTAACCGTAGGCCCAAGGCAAGAAATCTTGTACTCCTCTTTGATATAAAATTTACAATTCTTTTTCCTCTAGTATATCCCTTGCCTGCAAGCAGAACACTGCCTAAATCCCATTTTTAATGAGTCAGACCCTACCAAAATTACAGCCTTCCTAATTTCCAGATCCCAACTTCTAGGGAATCCAGAAACAGCCACACTCAAATAATTATATTATTCCAGGAAATGAGACCACATCAGTCCTCTTCTGTCCTCTCCACTTTCAAGTCTACTACATCTTTATTGCCTAGATTTCTGCAAAATTGTTTTATGTGTACAAACTACAATTATATGCATAAATCATGGCCTCAATCACCTATTTACCATTCTGCATGCTCAAATACAATTATTTTGCACATGAGAAATCTAGCAATGTACATTTTTGTGTAAACAATTTTGGCCAGAATTGTGCTCCCTTTTTTTAAGACTGTGTTGAGGCCCAAATGGGGTCCATTTTGTTGCTATTGCTTCAGTAACACTTTGCAGCTGTAAATTGCCTTTCTTTTAAAAATAACTTTCACCTGGAGAAGCTGATTTGAGTTTCCCTCAATTTTAAATATTTCTTTAAAAAATCCCTTCTGTATTTTTCAGTGTTTTTGTTTTATTTCTACATCATACGTTTTTCTTAAATAGCATCCCAGCAAAGGACTTTTAGCATCTAGAAACCAATTTATCCCACCACTAAAATTATTTATAGCTTGAGCAACATTTGTTTTGACAGAATTTACGTGTTGTAGCATTTGTTCTTATTTGAGATAATATTTGTTTTTGTATAGAAATTCCAATCTGCCTTAAAATGGGCATGGTTCGATATTATAATTGTTAGTTACCTTATGGGATGGGCATACAATTTGCATACCAGATTTGATTGCTTAATCACTCCTACAAAACAACTAAAAATAATCCGGTTCTGAGTTCATGAGCCACATGATTCTAGTATGAGGTTTCCACCCATACATGTATTTCTCAACTGTAACTCATTCTGAGATGTGTCCCTGATTTCAGTTCCAATTTTACCCACATAAGCCTGCTGTTTATTACACTGTATATAAATGTCATTAATTGACTTTAGAAGTGATGAATCATGAAACCACATATGTACACAAAATACATATGTAAGAAATTAACCCCACAGCATTTAAAGATTCACATGCTGCTAATTTTAAATGGTAAACTTGATTTTTAGTCATCATCACATATTCAAAATTTCGGTGTCAGATTCCTGGGTCTCGGGTCATAGCGAAGTAAGATCATAAGGATTTGGGAAAAAAAGTACTTTCCTAAGTTTCTTTTGTAGGTTATCTACAAGAAATTAAAGAAATGGTGAAGTGACTTTCAAAGACTTAATCAGTATGCTAGATAAACTTTAGAAAGATTTGGAGGTTCGGTTCAGGTAGGCTACCGAAAATACAAATACTTATCTGAGCATAAACTCATTTCATAAAGACATGCATGTGAGAGCTGAATTTTTCACTAATTATGAACTTAGCCTTTTTTTTGGGTTAGTGAATTGTTTGTGAATTTATTCTAAATTTCTTCAGATGTATTTCTTAGTCACATGTATAGTTTAGATGAACAATTTTCAGATCATGGTTTGTTTGCAAACGGGTCATTTGATTATTCACTAGTGTCCATTGTTCATGATTACCTAGATTGGTCACATGGTATTGTTTTTGTTCCCTAAATGGATGACTGAAAGTTTTTCAACAGGAGAATGAAAAGACATGTATAGCAAATACAGAACAGTGACTAATCAATCCACTTCTAGTGTGATTTTTCAGACATGGGATCATTAGTGACAAAATTTATAAAAGTTTGGAGATCTGCAAATATTTTCACACATACATGTCAGTTGATTGAATATTAATTTGTCTGTGCCTTTGCTCCTCACCTATAAAATTCAGATAACAATAGCTCCTTTCTCTCACACTTTGTCTGTGTGGTCTATGTAGATTGTACAGGCATTAAGATTGCCTGTTTCGGACAGGCACTGTTTCTCCCTCCATCTACGTACAGTGTTTAGCACAATGGGATCCTGATACTGACAGGGGCCTCTAGATGCTACATTAAATAATTATAACAACATCATGAATCTTTACAAAGTAAATGCGGCATTTTTATTAGCAAATGTCTTCACAAGTCTATTTATTTACTATTCATGCAGATCTAATCCAGGAGCAGCCTCCCTTCCCCCAATCCCTTTTCCTGAGTCCCTAACATCCTCTCCAGCCCTTCTACATACTTCTCAGCATGTGCCCCCCTATTCAGTTTTACCCCCACCCCCCTTTTTATTTGAATATTCATGAGGCCCAACAGGTCTTGCTCAATTTTGTACCCTCTTTGGCTTCAAAGGATCACTATGAATCCTGGAGAATAACAAACGGGTAAGAACCCAGAGTGCCAGAAAGTTTGCTCTGAGTGAAAGCCCAGGGTCTAGCAGAGAGGCTGTTAAACCCACTAGTCCCCATTAATCTTCAAAGGCACAAAAGAGGAAACAGCAGTGGTAACGGGTGGTTTGGGGATTGTGTCAGGAATAAGGGGAGTGGCCAGCAAGTGGACTGGGGATCAGGTAGAAGTAACAGAAGCAGAGAAAGGCATTGAGATAGGTAGAAGGGATATTTGCTGTATGTGAACCAATCTGAATCTAAATAAAGGTCTGGATTCAAGGGGTGTTCAGGATTCTAGGTTTGGTTCCTATTTTGTTTGAACCATTTTGCTCATCTTCATTAGTTAAGCATCATGTAAACCCATGAAAATATTTAGTTTAGTTTATGTAATTCAATAAGCTGTTGTTGCAAATGTGAAATTAGTTACAGTTTGAGTATGCAAAAATGCATTTGTCTAATATTTTACTTTTATGGTTCAGTTTTCTGCCCTTGCAGCCCCTGCAGTTAGTGTGTCAGCATTAAAGGGCCATTCCAACCTCTGTGCAGCAGTGGAACTGGTGTGGTTTTGCAGCAGAAGGGAGAGGCTGGATCCAGGAGATCAGAACAGGCAGGGCCAGCTTTAGGCCTATTCCACCAATTCCCCCGAATCGGCCCACGCACCCAGTGAGAATCCCTTCCCTGGCTAGAGGCGCCTTTTTAATTTTTACTCACCCAGCGGCGCTCCAGGTCTTCAGCGGCACTTCGACGGCGGGTACTTTGCTCACTCTAGGTCTTTGGCGGCACTTCGATGGTGTGTCCTTCAGTGCTGCTGAACATCTGGAGTGAGTGAAGGACCCGCTGCCGAAGTGCCGCCGAAGACTCGGAGCACCACCCGGTGAGTACAAGCCCCACATGTTGTGTTTTTTTTTTTTTCAGTCATCCCTGCCGGGGCCCCATCGAAACTGTTCGAATTGAGCCCCGCACTTCCTAAAGCTGGCCCTGTGCACAGGAGGGATGTACCTCCTCCACAGCATTAAGCCTAGCTTTAGAGGGCTTCTGGAGTGGCAGCACATGTGGGGTAGTGGGCTAGGGAAGGGTTGGTGGCTGTGCAGATTTTTTGCTCTTGTCCCATGAGGGCTGGGTTATGTTGGGAGAGCCCAGGGACACTTTGATTGATGCAGGCTCATCAGGGATTAGCAGGGGACTTTGGCTTCCCTGAGGCTTCCCCTTGTCTGCGAGGCAAGCCCAACTACTTGTTCTAAACACTGGGCTGAGGATTTGGCCCTAAGAAACCTATTCTTTCTAAGACCCATCTACATCTCTCCCCTAGGAATTACAATGATGGATAATTGGAAGGGATAACAGCAGCCCCAGCTATACTTTTACCCTCTGGGATCCATTATATGGAGGTATTATATGGCTGAAAGTGGGAAGTTGTAACCCAAAGTTGTTTATATGCTCCCAGCCAAAGGAGTTGTATCAAGAGCCAATTTCTCGAGGCAATTTATGTTATACTGGTACTCTTCTGGAAATTAACAACACCCTGGAGACTCCTTAGATGGCTGGGCCAAAGAAATGATCTGGCTGCAGGAGTTTATACGCATTTGCCAGTTAAATGAAAGATACAAATACAACATATAGCCATTTAGGACTTAACTGTTACACAGTGGGAGATATGTGCATGGAATAGTGGATATGTTTGTCTGCCTGCCTGCCTGTGGATATGTCTGTCTGTCTGTATATGCATATACTTATCTTTTTTCACTTCCTCTTTTCTTTCTCCTGTGTAATGATACAGCAGCAATGAAAAACTATATGTTAGTTGCCATGGTGTAGGGCCACTTCCCAAAACACTCAACTGTCTGAACAGTTCACATTCTAAGCATTTCAGTCTGGAGCCCGAAATATCATAGCAGTAACAGAATACTTTCTCCAAATGATTTCCAGCCATTGTTCCAGTCAAAGACCTATAGCATGCCGTCCTTTTTCTACCTCATTCAATTCCCAGCACAGTCTAATGCCAGCACTTCAGACACCACACATTCACATTTCTCCTGAATCTAAATTCACTGTAATGTTTAAGGCTACTTGGACAGAAAAATAATTCCTCTCTATCAAAGGCAGAGAAATCAAGGAGTAAGGTACAGCTGTATTTGGTAGTTTTCTGGTCTGATCAAACCATCAAGACACTTTATATAGCTTAGGTCATGAGGTAAAATAAAAATACTGAAGATGTGTTGTTCTGTACAGTTTAAATAGCTACATTTTTAATATGTATTTTCAAAACCCCAACACCTTGACTCCTGAACTTTGCATCCATCCTTTACTAAAGATACTGGGTAAAATTTAGCCATTATGTAAGTAGACTAACACCATTGACTTCACCAGCTTACACCAGGATAGAATGTGGACAAATGCAAGTTTTAAACAACCCAAGCCCTTTTCTTAACAGTTCACTTCAGTAGAATATGGAGGAGCATGTCAACAGCATTTTACTCAGACTTGCAACATTGTCATAACAATTTACCATCTCAGGCACAAAATCCACTCACAAGTGCCCTTTACGATAATAAATGATGATAGAATACAAAACCTAATGATTTGCTCATCCAGCTGGATATTTTTTGGCATCACTCCCTTCCTTTTTTTCCCCCCATGCCTCCATGAACACTGCCTATGTATTTAATCTCCCTGTGCAAGATTCCTTCTGCATTTCCTGGACCTGATTCTTCTGTGTGGCAGGAAAGTCAATTGAGCTACTCTGATCTAAAGCAGGTATAACCAAGTGGAGAATCAGACCCTCTGTGTACATTCTCTGTGCAAGATCCCTGTGTAATAAACCCTGGGGAATATTTCTATAGGCATTTCCTCTATGGTTTCTGACTCTTGTTGCTTCACTTATGGAATACATGCTACAGCTGTTCATCCAAAATCTGCAATTATTTTAGATAGAAAAATTAATAATTATTGTATTTTGACCTCTGATTGTCTCAGAGTAAATGTCTCAGTTCTGTCTACAAAAATAATTTTAACAGGCTATGAAAAATCATAAATACATTTTGAATCCATGTGTCAAATTTATTTCTGCTGCAACTCGCAGATTGACTTCAGTGGAATAATAGTTGGGATAAATTTCATCATGAGCACAATGCAGTACAAAAACATATATAAAAAAATCAACAACAAATCCCTGATCTTGTTCTTATATTTTTATTGATATCAAAACTGCAAAGTTTGACAATTTCAAGATAATGTTTCTTAATTCCTCTTTATTTCGTTGCTACTTTCAAATGGCAACCACAACCTCTAGACCTATTTTATTCATGTCAGATGATAAAATTATTTACTATTAGTCCATGTAGGCTGTGCTGCTAAACAGGCTTAGATTTTATGAGCATTTAGCATATTGCTCTTCTCCCCAGCTAATTTAGGAAAGAGATACATTTTCAAATCGCTGCTAATGGCTCTTTGTAGTATCTATTGATGCTATACATAATCTGCTATGTAATTCAAAGAGTTCTCTTGAAATTCCCAAGCAAGCTCACAATTCAAGTACTCAGAGCAATGTACAGCATGTCACTAATAATGCAAAATTAATAGTCTCAGCATTGTGGGTTACCTTAATTTAGCCTGACTAATGTTAGAAAATGCTGTTTCACTTGTTAAAATGATAATCCAATTACCCTATACTGCAGAGTGTTAAGTATCAGTCATCTTTGTTCTTATGACATGGAAACAAATCTCATATTTTGCATCTTAATTACATGTGTGACCATAAAGTTGTAAATCTTTAATGAATGCATTTCATTCTTTCTCCTAGACTGCAGTACAGCCAGTGACACTGCGGTGTGTTTAGTTCCCTCTTGTCATTGTGCTACTCTTACTTCTTTTGTACACTCAACCTTGCTAATTCAGAATCCAGTGCATTCCCCTCTTCAGTCTTGCACCACTGGTGGCATGAGAGCCTTCTCCTTGGCAGTCCCTACCTTCTGAAACAGTGTTTCTGTTGATCTACAACTCACTGACTCTCATCTGATTTTCTAAATTTAATTTTCATTTTTCTTTTCTCCCTCATTTGTGCCTCTTAATTTCTCTCTCCCAGTACTACTTTGAAATTGTATCATGGAATATACTTAATGTTCTCAAATAATTATGTAACTATATTATTTGAGCCAGACACCATGGCTCATACTGAGTAGTGCCTTTCTCGCCAAGGGGTTCCATTGATTTTGATGGGACAATTTGTGAAATAAAGGTAAAAGAAACTGACCCTATATTATATTTTTTTTATTTGATTCTGTTACTATAGCATTAGACCCATAGAGCACGTTATGATATGTCTGTAAGATAGTTGCTATGACATAACCAGGGCCGGCCTTAGGAAGTGCGGGGCCCAATTTGAACAGTTTTGATGGGGCCCGGCAAGGATGACTTAAAAAAAAAAAGTAAAAAAACGCGTGGAGCTTGTATTCACCGGGCGGTGCTCTGAGTCTTCGGCGGTGGGTCCTTCACTCTCTCCAGGTCTTCAGCGGCACTGAAGGACCTGCCACTGAAGTGCCGCCGAAGACCTGAAGTACCGCCAGGTGAGTAAAAATTAAAAAGGTGCCTCTAGCCAGGTAAGGGGTTCTCACTGGGTGCGGGGCCCTCTTAGGCGCGGGGCCCGATTCGGGGGAATTGGTGGAATAGGCCTAAAGCCGGCCCTGAACATAATAACAGTCTTTCTCATTGCTATTGCAGTATCTATACAATTAATATTATGGCTTGCTGGACGTTAAAAAAATATTGAGATTTTAATAGAACACAGTGTCTTAAAGCAACATATTTTGGGACACGTTCTAATAGGCTGAGGCCTGATTTCTCTTTTTCAAGACTGTACCAGTGTATTTTTCCCCTCCAAGGGAGGTTACAGGCCCAGCACTATTCCCAATTTTAGTCCTGATCAAGAAAACTATACCTCTCAGAATCCCCAGAAAAGATTGGAAGGAACTGTAAGGCTTGACAGCAATACATGCTGGGAGAGAGCAGCTTTATATATCTCCCTTTTCTCCAGTAAATGAGAGACCAGGGAAGAGGTATAACCTGCTGAACAGTCCTAGGTGGAAGCCTGTGAAGGTGATAAAAAGGAGGCATAAGAGCGGATGGACTGAAGAATAAGGAACCTCAGGGAGAAAAGGATGTTCTGTGGACATTGTCACAAAGCTTTCAAGTGGTTAGAACTAGGTGGGCTAATAAAGGGTTTTGTAATACTAAGGAAGGGTGGCTAATGAACCAGAAGTAGCCAAACTCCAGGAGGGAAGTTCAGAGACTAGCAGACTAGAGGAAGAGGCAGTTGACAACAGGAGCCAAGAGGGCTTTGAATGTGAACTGAGCACTTTCTTTGTGGGGATCCACAGCTGGGACTTCAGAGACCGGAAAGCCCCTTTCCTCCTACTGCATCAAAAGAGGGAATTGTTTACACTTGTGAAGAAGGGTCCTGGCCCAGAGAAGAAAACAAACAGGGTGCTAAATGGCTGGTAGGAGAGATTGTTTTTCTGGGTTTTAAATTGCCCTGTAAGGGTGTGGTTTTCCTAATTTAGCTTGAGGGATAAATTAAACTGCCCCATAAATGAAAGAGAGATTACTGATAAGTAGGGAGACAAGGCATGGTCCATCCTGACAACAAAAGGTAAAAGATTCTGCTATTCAGGGAAAGTTGTTTGCATCTGCAGCACTTTTAATAACAATATTTGCTCAATTGCAGGGAAGTTTCCCTTTTGAAAATGTGGCTCTTAGTTGTGAACTAATTTAGAGCCTGATACCACATGACTTTCCACATATGAATAGTTTTTGCTCACCTGAGTACTTGTGCAAATAGGGATTTGTAGAACTGGATCTTTAGCTGAGATTGCTGGTATAGTCCAGGGGTGGCCAAACTTACTGACCTTCAGAGCCGCATATAACAGCCTTCAGAAGTTTGAGAGCCAGTGCGCACCTGCAGCCCTGAGACACACACACTGCTGCCAGAGGTGACATGTGGGGGCTGCCCGTGGGGTCATGTGCCTCCCCTGATTTTTGCCAGGGTTCGCTGGCCCTGCTCAGTCACATGGTGCCACCGGGCCCTCTTCCTGCATGGCAGCTGCTGGAGCCAGCAAGCTGGGAGCTGTGGCCATGGGGAGAGCCAGCAGCAAACAGCTGGGAGCTGCAGCGAGAGCTGCTGCTTCTCCCCATGGAGCTATAGTAGTGCTCCCTCCCTGCAGCTCCCAGGTATTAACTCCTTGTAGAGAGGCAGCAGCAAACAGCTGGGAGCTGCAGGGAGGGGCTGCTGAGAGTAAGAGAGGAGTATGCCTGGAGGCAGGGCCGGTGCAACCATTTAGGCGAACTAGGCGGTTGCCTAGGGCGCCGAGATTTGGGGGTGCCAAAAAGCGCCCCCAAATTTTTTTGTAAATGGTTGACTGGCAGCTGCTGCTGGGACAAAGAGGGAGTATGAGCTGCGGGCAGCCCAGGATGTCCCCCCGGACAGGGCGCCACCCGCAGCCCGCAGCCCAGGGGGGTCCCCTGAGTCAGGGCGCCGCCGTGGCAGCCGGCAGCCCGGGAGGTCCCCTGGCCAAGGGAAACCCCAGGCTGCCGGCTGCCACCGAGGCGCACTGACCCTGGGTCAGCGCGCACCGCCACGGCAGCCGGCAGGCCAGGGGCCCCCCGGGCCAGGGCGCCGCCGCGGCAGCCGGCAGCCCAGGGATCCCCTGGCCCAAGGAAACCCCGGGCTGCCGGCTGCCGCGGAGCCGCACTGACCCGGTCCCTGGGTCAGCGCGCACTGCCGGGGCAGCCAGCAGGCCAGGGGCCCCCCGGGTCAGGGCACCGTTGCCAGCAGCCCAGGGCTTCCTCTGGGTCAGCGCGCCAGCAGGGCAGCCCAGAGAGGGGGACAAGAGGGGCAATTTGCCCCAGGCCCCGCAGGGGCCCCCATGAGCATTTTTCGAGGCCCCTGGAGCGAGGTCCTTCACTTGCTCCGGGAGCCCCGGAAAACTCTCGCGGGGCCTGGCCCCTGGAGCTGCTTCTGCTCCTGGTCCTCGCTGGTGGGGGGGGCCTTCCGCTCCAGGGCAGAAGGACCCCCCCACCGGTGAATCACCGCCAAAGCGGGACCCGCTGCCGACATGCAGCCCGGTCTTTGGCGGTAATTCGGCGGCGGGGGGCCCTTCCACTCTGGGACCAGTCGCTGAAGTGCTCCAGAGACCCGTGGCGGGGGCCCTCCGCCACAGAATTACCGCTGAAGACCCGGCTGCACTTCGGCAGCGGGTCCCGTTTCTGTGGTAATTCGGCGGTGGGGGGGCCCGGAGCGGGTCTCCGGGGCACTTGGGCGGCAGGTCCCGGAGCGGAAGGGCCCCCACCGCCAAATTACCGCCAAAGCAGGGGCTCCCCGCCGCTGAAGACCCCAGGGCCCCGGAATCCTCTGTGCTGCCCTGGCGCGCCGCTGGCAACCCAAGGAGGTCCCCTGGGTCAGCACGCCGCTGCCGGCAGCCGCCAGCCCAGGGGTTCCACTGCGCAGTCCTGCTTGGAGAGGATGCGGAGCAGAGGTGAGCTGGGGTGAGGAGGTACCGCAGGGCTCCTCAGGCCATGGTGTGGGGAGCTCCCATGGGGCGGGCGGCACACTTCAGGGGGGGGGGGGCGGAGAGCTGCTGCAGGGCTGAGGGGGCGCAAGGTGGAAGTTTCGCCTAGGGCGTGAAACTTCCTTGCACCGGCCATGCCTGGAGGGGTGTGACTCAAGCTTTTGCAGGGAGTGGGAAGGGGAGCTGAACCTAAAGGGAGTGGGGGCTAGGGGCTTCTACCAGAGTTTACTGGTGCCCCCACTCTCAGCAGGCACCAGTAAACTCTGGTAGAAGCCCCTAGCCCCCACCCCAAGCTCTGCCCCCTTCCCTCCTCTCTCCTCCCCCCCATCCCCAGTCTGGTAAGCGGAGAATGGGGAGGTGTGGGGGGTGGGGGCTCTCTGAGCCACACTTTAACTGTAGAAGAGCTATGTGCGGCTCACAAGCCTCTGTTTGGCCACCCCTAGTATAACCAAACATCATCAGTACGCAAGTGATGTCCTGGGTGAGATAGACAGCCATAAAACGAAACAAACTCTTGGAGAAAAAATAATCAATGCTGGGACTTAAATCTAGCTGCACACCTTTTCTAAAGACATTCTTTATTGATAAGAGGGGAAAAGCAAACTGAAATAATGTTTTTTCTGTTGTTATTCTTCCAATCTTTCCTTAACTCTTTTGTTTAAAAGGGATATACAAAGTTTAGCACACACAAACCTTCCTAAATCCAAGGGTCTTCCCAGTCTTTTATGTTCCAATCTTTCTGGTTTTTAGAAATTTTCACATTCTTATATTATCGAGGCTTCTTGACCTTGGTAACTACTGCAAATTTCCATCAATGGTCTTCTTTAATGTTTAAGCAAATTCATTTTGTCTGCGTTCTTGCGCCTCCTATGAAAAGTGAACACAAATAATTTAACAAATTAGTTTACAGGTAGGAATATTTTTCAGAACAGTCAATTTTAAGCCAATGCTGAAGAATATTAACAAAGTGAATTTCAAATTAATAGTAGCGAAGGAAACCTGATTCCAAGTGTTATGCTAATCTAGGGTGATCAGATGTCCTGATTGTACAGGGACAGTCCCGATATTTGGAGCTTTTTCTTATATAAGTGCCTATTACCACCATCCCCTGTCCTGATTATTCACCCTTGTTTTCTGGTCACACTATGCTAATCCAATCAAAGAACAGAAACATGGCATGCTACTATGTGATTGTATGGTGGTGGCCCCAATATGAAAGGCTTCCTAGATGCACCCATTGAAATCTGTTCATATTTTGTACATGGGATCTCACAACTGACTACTCACAAACAAATCACAGACTTAGTGTTATTCAAATAAATTATTCTGTGACCAACTCTAAACAAATATGAGAAAAATCAGAACCTGTCTGGATCAGGTGGAAACAGCAAAAGATTTAAAATATGAATATGAGATATTAGGTTTAAATATTATTGTAGGCAACAGTACCAGTTTTGCCAACGTATAAGGTTGCCCAACACTTCCCTTATAAATACCCTAATTTCAGTTGTCGATGTAGACTGATATTTTCCATACCAGGTGTTTGCCTAAGGCTGAACTTCCCTTAGAAAGTTTCAGCAAAAATGGCTCTGCTGTTTTAGAATGAGATTAGGGGAAATTGTGACTTGTCCATGTTTAAAAAAAACCCCAACAACCTTTAAACTGTTGAGTTGAGTAGCTGTAGTGCCCCTCATTTTGTAGCAGGGACTCTAAATTTGGCACAGGGGAACACCCTGGAGTTGGGAATGTGCCTTTTGCTGTTCCCATGTTCATCCACCCAAATTTGTCTAAGTTATCAACCTTTGAAAAAATTTAGTTTGTACATGCTCAAAATATGGCAGTTAAATTTTCTGAAGATTTCATCCACACTGGCCATGCTCCAGCCCATTGTTGCAAAGGCTGAGCAGGACTTGCTCGGTGATTGTTGATCCCAGCTGCTGCAGGCCACTGTGGTGCTGTGTACCAGGATTGAAAAAAGGGAGATTGTTTCTTCTGTGCACTCAGTGGTGCCCAGATAGCATGGAGGAGGAAATATTTCTGTCAAATGCAGAAAGGACAGGAAACAGACCTGAGGGCAGTGATGGATGGCAAAGGGGATGGGGATTAGAAGCTGAGGAGGAAGGAGGCTGAAAGACTGTATCCTAACAAATATGAACAAAGAAGCTGAACTAAGGTTGCACAGACAACCTTAATTCTGGCATTTCTTGACTTTTGAGTGCTTGATTTTGCAACTTCAGTATCCTCTTAATCCAGGTTTTTGTGTGTAATCCTGTATAGAATGTAATGGAACTACTATTCATGCCTGAAGGATCACTACAGATATTTTCTCTTTTACTAACCTTTCCTCTTCTGATTCAGGTTTCTGGCATTCAGGAGAGTCTTCTTTGGCCTTATTGTTTTTACATATTTTTTGAACATGTGTCCTTAACACTGGCCATTTGACACTGACTTAGTTAACATGTTCTTATATTCAACTTCATGATGCTGACAAAACTTAAGAAGTCAGATATCCTAAATACTTTATCAATGACTTTAAATAACAAGAATTGTGGAAAAAACAATTTGTTTAAAGATTAGCACTTTTTATGAGATGTATAAAGTAAAAACTAGCTCTTGACTATTCTATCAAGAATATCTTTGAAGCATTGTACAAATATTAAATAGTGCACAAAGCGCCCCTGTGAGCCTGATAAATGATGGTATTCCTATTTTCCAGAGGGGGAAAATGAGATGTAGTGTCTCCTACTGAAGGGGAGCATAGGGTGATGGAGGCAGGTCAAGAATGTAATTCAGGAGTTCCTGGGCACCAGGCCTGTACTCTGGCTTCAGGACAACCTGCTTTATTAAAACAGCTGCATATACAAGCATAAACATTATGGTGGGACTTTAGAACTGAGCAACAGAGCCGTTAAACAGAGTTAAGAGCCAGGAGGCTTGCCCCAACCTGTCCATTAGCTGCTTTGCTGTTCTATCCAACTGCTTGTTGGATGGTGTAAGATGACGCAGTGGAAACTCTGCTGTCCTGTGACATGTATAGGCTAGCTAGTGTGCTCCTAACTTTGCCACTTGCTGAAAGCAAGTTTGCAATTACTGAAAAAAGTTTGATAAGGCTAACCCCAAATCTATAGTACCAACACTTTCAATCTGTCCATTACAGTGACAGATCCTAAATTATATTGTCTTTGACTAGTAACTCTCTGAAATCTTCAGTAACTGAACTGTTGTCACTGCTCTTGCAAGTACACATACCTTAAGCTAGTAGTATCCAGCCCTGACCTGCAGCAGCATCCATATAATAAAGAAAAAAAAGCCAGTTCTTGATACATGAATGCACAGGCAGTCAAGGCCAGAATAATACTCTATAACTTCCCTAGCCCCCTACAAGTATAGCTGTTTGGTTTGATTAAAGTACACTAATCACCAGCTTCCAAAACATATGTACAAAATATAAAACTAAATGACCAAATGGAATCTACTAAAGACTCCGCCTGAACCTCCCAGGCCTTCTTCAGGCCAAAAAAGTGAAAAATACCATTTTCTGAAATCGACAGACTTGGCCTTGTAATCCACATAAGACCCAATTATCTGTTGTTGTGTGTTCCTGTGCTTGATGCAAGGGAAACAGAGAACTCAAGATGTAAGTCACCTTTCTGCCCTGTGTGTACTTGGGCTATCTGGGGGCCTGTGGAGAGGAAGCCACTTACAGAGTAGAAGTTTTATTGAGCAAGCAAAACTCAGAATCTGTGTTTCACGTTCTTAAGGAGTATTTTCCAGAAACTATCTATTAATATGGACATGCAGATACAGAGCACTCACTTAAGAAACATGTCAGGGATGGGGAGGAGAAAGGAGGTGCATAGCAGGGGCATCCTATACTCTTGCTACGGTAGGCCAGTGGATGGCCTATAAGGTACTTTTTTCAGCCAGAAAATAAATTAGAACAGCCAGGCAGGCCCCCAAATAGGCCAAAAACTTAGGAATCAGAAAGGTGACTTGTAGACCATGCATATAGTACATTACAACTGATTTTCAAAACTCTGTGCACACTGATGAAGCTGAAACTTAGATCTTGAAGGTGTAAACATCTGTTCTGGATTTATCCATAAGTATGGGTGTTGCCTTTAACATTCCTCACACTAAGAAGAGCCTACAACTTTTATAAGATCTATTGTCTATACCATTCTATGAATGACCGCAATATACAGGAACCAACATTCACCGCTTCCAGTTTAAGCTGATACATTTATTATTCTTTGGATTTTAATTCTAAACTTGGATTTACCAACTGGCCTCAGTATATTTTCTTTTAAATTAGTATACTGTTGATATGCTCCATCTCTCCCCCGCCCCCCACAACAGGACTTTTAGCACTGGTTTGCTTTAGTTGGAAACTTATATTTCTGATTTAACACTTTTGTATTTTTAAAGTGGGGTTTTTTTGGTTGTCTTTTTTGTTTTTGCTTTGGTGGTTTTGTTTGTTTGTTTGTTTTTGTTTTTTGTAGTTCCCATCCTCGGACTGGGCTCATTATGAGAACTATGTTGGAATTTCTTCAAGATGCTTGTTTAATTTAAGGCAAAAAAAAAAGAGTTGGTGAGTTTAGAAATGGTGTGGTGGTGGTTGTTTTTTTTATTAGAAAGCCAGAGTATTAGAGTTACAGTAGTAAAACTGTCCAATGGTGATAACTAATGCAATACCAGATGTCATTGCAGATGTTGAGGAGGCTACTAGCTAGTAAAAGATTCAGACAGAAACTCCTTATATAAAGAGCAAATGGAATTAAAAAAAAAAAAACAAAAAAAAAACCAAGGCTGCTAAAGTCAGTACCAGGACTGCAAAATAGTGCAGAAGGAAGCAGGAGATGTTTTTTAAATATGATTGGACACAGTGCTGCAGGTCTGATCTGTAGTTTGAAAACTGACCTCTTGGTACTTTGTTACCTGCTGCTTATCCATTGAGTTCATTCCATGATAAGAGCTCTACTTACCTTATTCAGTCCTGACAGTACCATGTTTCTTGGATACAACAGCAAAGATCTTTTTAAAATGGAGGCGTAAAGTCAGGCTTACGAATAACTTAGGTCTGACTTTTCAAAAGCGCCAAGCACACAGTCTGGGGATGGAGGCTGCACAAAATCAGATTGATTCCAGTGGTGACTGGTGGTCAGTGCTTCTGAAAATCAGTCCAAACTTATTTTAGAGCCTAATTATGACTTTGGGAGCTTTATTTTAGGGGTTTTTTTAAGTATTGGCCCACATATTTGCATAATCCAGTACCACGAATATTTACTTCATGGCACAGAAATATTTCTACAAGTACTACCTCCTAGTTTCACTGCAGAAGTTAAAAGGAGGGTTGCTGTCTTATTTTCCACAGGAATTCTTTGCTGGAACATGTGGACTTCTGGCTATCACATGTCCCTATGTTTACTTCTGGGACCATATTAAAGCTTACGTGCTACAGTCTCATGCCTAGTATTTCAGTTTCTGGAGCCATGTGACTAGATCAGAATATAAACTTTAATTTTTTTTTTAAAAAATAAGTTTCTGGCACTCATAGTTGGGGGGCAGCTTGAAAACATGACTTAGCCATAGCTGTTATAGCCATGTCTGCCTGAGTCTGCAAACAGCCTGAAGCTATAGGTCTGAGAGGTGTAAATTGCCTCATTCATCTTAATGGGGTGCTAACTCCAAGACTTACTGGCACGGGCTGGAGAGGTTCTACCAACACCACCCGCATAGAGGACTCTATGTGTGACAGAAGGGGAAGAATGTAGTAGGCTCATATCCAAGCAGATACTCCGTGGCTGCTGTGGGATATACTGGGGTCTTCCCTGTTGCCATTACTATTTCTTCAGGAGAAAGGAGAGACCCCTGCTGGTGGTTGTGGAAAGCAAGAGGGATCTATGCCACTTCATGTGCCTCTCTGGAAGGTGAAGAGAGGCCCCCCTGCCACTGCCATTTCAAGTCAGGTGCAGGACCAGAGGCAGCCCTGTGTCATGGTGTACCTTAATCCAGCTCATCTGATTTCACAGCAGCTATAAACAGATGTGATTCATGGTTTATTTCTGCACAGATTGAAACTAGTGGGAGCTCAGTGACATCAGTGGATTCAGGTTTGAGCCCTAAGCCACTCTTTACCCAGGCAAATTAAAGATGACCTATCTGTACTAGGTAGACATAATATATCCACTACTCTATATATCAGAGCCATGAGAAATGTTGTAGCTCCTGGTTTAGAAGAACCAAAAACAGGCAAATGATAGATTTATATAATTTGGGGATTTGCATGCTCACCAATTCCACACCAATTGGCTATGGTTCAGTTAGAATGAACTGAAAAGGAGAAATCATATGCAAAAAGATTAATTAAAATCTTTTTGCACATCTTGAATTAACATAATTATTCCCCATCCATCCTAGAATATGACATTTTTTTTGCAGATTCATGCTACCCTTATTTTGATGTCAGAAGTTACATTGGCCCAAATTAATGAATAGCACGGATAAGTTTCAACCAATGGAAATAAAAGTTTACAGCTCATCTGCAGAATTGTTCCTAGTTGCATATAAATTGTATCAGTAAAATCCATAGGGTTTCTAACAGTATTCCAAATCAAAGTAGTGACCCAAAAGTCAACTGATTCACACGAATAAAGCAAAACTAAGGGCATCAAAATTCACTAGCCAGATAAGTGAATTGTTACTTCAGAATAAAATACAAGACCCAAATTAGCCCTGAGATGTGCCTCTCACTGATTTCAAAACGCGGGCAGAATTTAGTGATGAAATGTAATCGACACTTAAAGGCTAAGAAACAGGAAAGACTAGTGATCTGAAAAGAAATGTCAACCAAACAACAGTAGTTTTTACTGTCTATTAAAGAGTAATTCTTTAGCAGCACTTAGAGGAAACAATTAAAATTGACCCTTACTTAAGAATAAGAGAGGCAAATGCCATTAAAAACACAATATTAGTTACAGGGAAAGCCAGAAAACTACAAGATGTATGTTATTCTAACATACAGAGCTGTGTAATTGTTACAAG
Organism: Gopherus flavomarginatus; assembly: GCF_025201925.1. NCBI lineage: Eukaryota > Metazoa > Chordata > Testudines > Testudinidae > Gopherus > Gopherus flavomarginatus. The sequence continues at coordinate 77,821,602 of NC_066624.1, read as the reverse complement.
CTTGTTTTCTGTATATTGCATCTTTACATTTCTAAAAGCTTGCTGTCTCAACAAACAATAAGCATTTTGTGGGAGATACAAAGTATTTTACAGAGGACTAACATGCTGTGCCATCTCTGGGGATATTACTTCTGTGCTTTCTTCTTTTATTGTCTCCTTGAGTGTAAAATAAGTCATTCACACTGAGAGTATATGGTTTGCTCTTTGTGTATGGTAAAATATAATGCTTATATTTTCTGGTAGCAGTAGAAGAGAGAAAAAAATGAAACAACCTGAAAGAGCTTCTTTCTCCCCCATCACTGCTCCTCAAGAAAATTGTATCTGGAATTTTAATGAAGACTTTTTTGAACTACAAATAATTTCTGGCTCAAAATTACAAGGAATCTGGCTTCTGATCTATTGATGTATTGAAATTCTAAAGTTATATGAAGACTCACACAATTGCTGCCTTTGCGACTTGTTGGTTTCCTGTATCACCAATCAATTTCTGAACTTAGCTAAATTAGAATGCCTGAAAACCTTCAAGGTGCTGATTTTAATATTTGGTGTATAGTTCCTTGCAAAACATACTCTTTGTCTTTAGAATTCACTGCCAATTCAATGTCCTTAATTAATAAGCTCACAAAAAATGTACACACACACTATGCACGCATAATTACATGGACAACAGTAGTAACTTTGCATGAAAATACCAGTTAGATGTCCATCTGGTAACTGGAATGCTCAAGCAATACAACTGCATCTGCAAATTATGCTCATGTAGCTCTAAAAATTTGGGCCTTAGATATAAAGTCTTTGGCTAATTTTACAAACAAAGGCTTATCTATTTGATTGTGCTTTCATCTATAGTTGGTTCATTGACCAATGCATGTGAAGCACAAAGAAAAGTTATCAGAAATACCTATTGCCCAATGAATGTGTAAAACAGCTCTGATGCACTATAAGGTATAAAAATGGGCAATTTACAGTGTGAGCTATGAAACACATTTTTTTTCATTTTAGGTCTCCCTGCTTAATGTTCTTAGTGAGCACATTTTTTGTACTTTTGCCCCTTTTCAGTAATTGATCTCACCAGGAAAACTGAGGTGAGATTGACTATCAGACGTTCCGTAAAGTCTTGGTTTGTTTGTTCCTTTTTTTTTATCAGCTAGGCTTCAGTGAGTTATATGGACCTGTAGGTCAATGACTTGGTCATTGTGACCTAGTATTACACAGTGAACCAGTTGCTTGGCTGGGATTTTACCCATATCACTCTGGCTGCTGGCCATTTCCAATAAACACTTCATCACCCATCGTCATCAAATACACATAGTCTACTAAGGACCATTGCAGCCACTAGAATGACCACAGTTGATAGCATCGTAGATTGAAGTTCCCTGATCTGGCTTAATCCTGAAAATCCACAGATCTTTGGGACAGCCCCCACAGGTGATACCACATAGGGTAAACACGTGCACCTCTTTATATATCGATGGAGTTTGACAGTACAGTGTGCTGGGGTATTTTCGTTCACCCTGGAGATGTGGCCAAAGAGCATGCAATGCTGCTGTGGAATGTAGTGAGCAATGGGAGGAAGGCGTCTGCGAGGTGTCTGCGAGGTCCAGCACCCCCTGGATTAATGTGATATTCATTGTTGCTCAACAGCATTAAATTGTGATTAAGATATATTTCTGAAGTAGTTTATTCCTGAGAAGTAGCAACTGCTTCTGAAATTAGTATGATGCATATTGATATCTGTTTTGACTGTATTATTTAATACTATTCATAGAATCATAGAAGATTAGGGTTGGAAGAGACCTCAGGAGGTCATCTATTCCAACCCCCCTGCTCAAAGCAGGACCAACTCCAACTAAATCAACTCTTCCTATTTTACACACTGGAATTTTCTAGATATACTGAAATGTTATATGAATTAGTTTCCTATCAAATTCAGCTCAAGTTTGAGAAGAGTTTTGACTAAGAAAAATTCAGAAAAGTTGAAACATTTCATTTCAAAATATTCTATTTCAACCACTTTGTTTTAACCTTTCATTTCAAAACAGTTTAATTTTGAAATTTAGCTAATTTTTAAAAACAAATATAGTGAAAAACATGACAAAATGACCCAAAATGAAAAACCAAAATTCATTTCAGGTCAAACTAAACATTTCATTCAACTCAAAACAAAAATTCTTTTTTGTTTTGTTTTGTTTTTTGTTTTGGTGAGGAAAAATGAAAAAACCCCTAAGGTTCAACTATTGACTAAAAGGTATAGCCAGTTGTTTGACTATACTCATCATTCACTTTTTAAAATGTTCAAGAGACCAGGTAACCAAACATAGCCAAATTTATTGTCTAAAGATAAAGTAGTACAATACAAAAAATAGAATCATACATACCCTTTTTCTGGGAAGCAATTCTTTTTTTCACAGCATGTTCGCGTTACATAGAAGGTGTGCTTCAAAGGCACACATTTCAGTTAGCAATAATAGTATTTACAATGTGATTTTTACAAGTTATAAAACACTTTACATGTCACTTTAAGTTTAACCCACTAGTTTGTGCCAGCTTTTGTCCTTGGTACCTCCCTATTTTAACTTCCTTGATCATTGCTTCACAGGTTTTTGGGGAGGAGTTAGATGAAAGAAGATAATAATCACCTATTTAGGTGAAGTAGCTCTGCAATTCTTCTTTTACTTGCAGTCCTTTTCTTCCCGTGCAAGGCTTTAAATAAAGAACATTTAAGCTAAGTCACCAAGTAGCATTTTTATTTTAGCAAACTGTTGATGATCCATTAAAGTACTTCCAAACTGTATTTGGTACAAAGTGTTCGTGCATCTTTGCTTTGACAAGTTTCCTATTTTCTAATGCCAAAGGGGACTTCAGCTTTGCAAAGTTTTGTGGAATGCTTGACATGGGTGAACAGAATTGTGGGAAGAGCACAATAAATTCAGTTAATATAACTTCCCAACATCCATATATATAATTTGTATTAATACCATGTACATAATACCACCTATTAATGGGGTGTATAGTATGCCTAAATATATGTATTGGCTAACAGAACTGAATTGAATTTTTTATTTCAGATTTTTTTTTATTCCACCCAGAAGAAAAAAAATCAATTATTTGCTCAGTATTAACAAGAACATTATTTTAAAAATATCATAGGGCCCATTCCTGCAACCCTCAGATAAGGAAAAGTTGCCTTGACTTTGCAAGAGCAAAAATCAAATGGAATTCAAAACAAGATGTCATAAAGTGTTAGGCTATTGACTTCAAATGTGAGGAAATCCAGCGGTGTGGCTCTCATGCCACCACCAAAAGCTAAGGGTCAGATTCTGGCCTTGGTGGCATTGGTGTACCCCTGGAATAATTCAAAGTCAAGTGGAGTTATTCTGAATGTATCCCTATATTACTGACCTCTTAAGTGCTAGCTACTGTGTATCATTCCATTCCGATCCTTTAATGCATTGAGAGCCCCGGGAATTTGAGATGAAAACTGGTGGCAGGATATTCTTCTCTGTGGGAGAAATTCATCCAGGTGTACAAAGCTTCTGCAGTACATTAGCACTGTGATAAGCTTCTGCAAGAGAGATGCTGATGGGCTGTTTATGCAAGGTAGTGTTGCAACCCGTGCATGCTGCAGCGGGGAGGCTTTGAATTGGCACTACATAAACCAGCACAGAGAATGACAGTAGTGGAAGACCAAGGGCATGCCAGGGAGGTTACAGGGGATCCATGAATAAACTACTACATCAGCCCTAGTACCTGATACAGCTTCATGACTGAACCACTTGCAAATCCGGCGTATTGGCTGGAGAAGGGGCTGTGAGTGAGGATTACTCTGGCTTTATGTGGATGAAATGAATTTCTCCCTGTATGCAAGAGGGCTTTAAACATGTAACTTTTCCCAGCATTAAGTGTTTAATAGCCCCTACTGTAGCTCTTCCAGAATACACAGCATTTCTATCTATTAAAATTACTCTCCAAACCAGGAAACCTTTAAAAACAAACAAGCAATGTTCAGAAAGCAAAACACATGACCTCTTATGCTATCTGTATTCTCGAGCAGAGAAAGTTTAGCTGTATTTATATTGCAGACATATTAAGATTAACAGAATTTCTAAAGGATTTTTAAAAGTGAAAATTTATTAGCATTTTAAAAGAACCTATTTTTCACCAAACTCAGACTATGTTTTTAAGAGCAACTAAATTGGCTTTTAGAAACTATTGCCCATAAGCACAGAAAACTTATTAAAGAACCTAGAGGCTGTCATTTTGGAAGGAAGTGGCAGCTGGGAGGATTTCAGAAAATTCACTCTGTAAGCAACAGGAGATTTGAGGGGTTACATTGAGCAATGTTTCAAAATGACCGAAAATCTCAATGCCATGCACACATCCTCTGCCACCCAAACAACACTTCAGATAGCCATACACCTTCAGTGGCTTTACTGTCAGCACAAGCTGAAGACTTTTAATGTTGTTTTAAGGCAAATTGCAATGGGCTCTCTTGTGAGCTACCTAATGTACCCACACAGAAGAGGAAGAGGGCATAAGGCCCACTCTCACTTCCCTGAGTGCTACCTTTACTGCTGCCTTAAGGAAGAGAAATCACTCTTCTTCCTGTGCAGAGGCTGGCTCTGATTTCCAATGCACTCGCTAGCACAGCTGAGAAAGGGCTGGTGTAGCTTACTTCCCCATGGAGCCAGCAGGAACTGCATTTTAATTTTTATTCACAATTTGGTCCCCACTCCACTCCTGGGGCAGCAGAGCTATGTTCTGTCCCTTATTTAGGCTGGATTGCAAAATGACATGAAATCCTCCACATTAATCTTCTACTCTCACAAAACCATTCTGCTTCCTGTTTAGAGGAATTATGTCAGTCAAATCAGGTCAATTTAATTCAGAAATCTTTATTGGAAGGACAACTATATAAACATTGCTGGCCGGAGGTTTAAAGGACAGTAACAATGACTCTCTGGCTGAAGTCAATACAATCATCAAGTGGCCACTTACATTATAGACTCCACTCTAGCATTTGAGGTTTTATCCCCTTCATTCATGCAGTATTATGGCATTCATAGATTTTTAAGACCAGAAGGGACCAGTATGATCATCTAGTCTGACCTCCTGCATAACATAGGACATAGAACCTCACAAGTAATTTCTGCATTGAGTCCCTAACTTCTGTTTGAGTTATAGCATATTTTTCAGAAAAAGACCGGGTCTTGATTCAAAGACATCAAGTGATGGAGAGTCTACCACAACTCTAGGTAATTTGTTCCAATGGTTACTTACCTTTGGTGTTAAAATTTTGCATATTATTTCTAGTCTGAATTTGTCTAGCTTCAACTTTCAACCATTGGAACATGTTATACCTTTCTCTGCTAGACTGAAGAGCCCATTATCAAATATTTGTTCCCCATGAACATATTTATAACTTGTGACCAAGTCACTCCTTAACCTTCTCTTTGTTAAACTAAATAGATTAAGCTCCTTGAGTCTGTCACTATCAGGCATGTTTGCTAAGTCTCTAATCTTTCTTATGGCTCTTCTCTCAATGCTCTCCAATTTATCAACATAATTTTCAATGGTGGGCCCCAGAACCAGACAGTTTTCCAGCCGGGATCACACCACTGCCAAACACAGAGGTAAAAAAATCTCTCCACTTCCACTCACAATTCCCCTGTTTATGCATCCCAGAACTGCATTAGCTGTTTTTGTTCATAGCATTATGCTGGGAGCTTATTTTCAACTGATTATACACAGTGACACCCACATCTTTTTCAGAGGGCCTGTCTTCACTAGCAACGTTAAAGCACTGCCGCGGCAGCGCTTTAACATGGCTGCGTAGTTGCGGCACCAGTGCTGGGAGACAGCTCTCCCAGCACTGTTAAAAAAACCACCTCCAAGAGGGGAATAGCTACCAGTGGAGTGGTAATAGTAATGAATTATGGGTTCTCTGTTTGCTAGTGTATTTGCAGCCATAGTGTGCCAAGTGACTGCAAATCCCATGGTGGATCTTGGAATAAGAGGTGGTTCCTGGAGCTAGAGTAGACCTGGTCCATTAAGGGCTATTTATTTATATTTCAGTTTCAAACTCACTTGAAAAAGTAAGGGAAGGTAGTGTAGGTTGTACAGCATTAGTATTTATTATTATAATATGCTTTGTCTGGTTAAACCTGTTCAGAGCCATGTGATGTACTAATTACAGCATCCTCATGATCTTTGCCTTTCACTCCATGAACTCTGACTGGCATTGGTCAGAACATGGTGCAGATCTTGTTCTGCACGACTGACGTTTATGTTGGGTTGACTTGTACCGCACAAAATGATGCATAATGTTTTCAGGGAGTAACTGGAATAAGCTGCACCAGTAGAAATCATGCTGCACTGATGGAAACCCTGTCTACACTAGGGGTTTACCCGAGTGAAGTTAGGTCATTGATAGATAACTTGACAAAGTAGGGATGAGACTGCATCTTAGTCAAACTCCTTTTTATTACCTGAAAACTTTTCTGCATTTTGTTTGTTTTTTATTTTGAAACTGATGGATTGATACATGGATTTAAATTATAATTATGTCGTGTTTTACCATCACTTCTGTTTTGTAGCAGATTTAAATATAGACTAGTAAAGCTTTATGAAGCAAGCAAATATCTTTACTCCTCCTTTTTTTTCTCTCCATGTGTTCACCATCACAGAGAAATCAGATTTGATTCACATGTTGGTATGTTGTTACTACATTTGAACAAACAGGAAGATAAGCCTCCTCCCCCCCCAATCCTGAAAAAGCTTGGGTACACATCAAACTTTAAACACATGAATACTTCCATTAAAGTCAATAGGAATACTTATATTGAGTTATGCATGTGTATAAATGTTTATCAGGTTGATCGCTCTGGCCCAGATTCAAAGAAGTATTTAGGATCCTAACTTCCATTGAACTCAATGATAGTTAGGAGCCTAAATACCTTTTGGATCTGGGTCTACCTTGACTGTACAGGGGAAATAGAAAAACTGACCATCAAAAAGTGCATCAAGTAAAAAATTCTAAAAAAAAAAGAAATATTTTCACTAATCTTATTCATTTACAGTAATCTTAGGAGTTGTGTATAACAATAGCAAATAAAAATAATTTCAGAATGAGTGTGGTCTTTTTAAAAAGTCAATAATATCCCTTTAAATAGTTGCAGGTTTGCTTTGAATTTGAATTTCTGCATTATTATAGAAGTATCTGGGGCAATGTTGGTAACTTCTAGCACAGGAGTGGGCAAACTTTTTGGCCTGAGGGCCACATTTGGATGGGGAAATTGTATGCAGGGCCATGAATGTACAGCTGGGGCAGGAGGTTGGGGTGCGGGAGGGAGTGCAGGGTGTGGGAGGGGGTGTGGTGTGCAGGAAGGAGCTCAGGGCAGGGGGTTGAGGTGCAGGAGGGATGTGGCAGGGGGTTGGAGTGCAGGGGGTTGCAGAGAGCAGGATGGGGCTCAGGGCAGGGGGTTGGGGTGCATGGAGGGAGCTCAGGGCAGGGGGCTGGGGTGCAGCAGGGGGCTCAGGGCAAGGCTTTGGGGTGCAGGAGGGGTTTGGGGTGCAGGTTCTGGCCCGGTGCTGCTTTCCTGGAGCACCTCCAGGATGGCAGCAGCGTGCACCTGGGCCTGCCCGCCTGCCTCCCTGGCCCTGCGTCGCTCCCGGAAGCAGCTGGCATCACATCCCTGCGGCCCCTGGGGTGGGGAGCAGAGGGCTCTGCACACAGCTCTTGCCTGTGGGTACTGTTCCCAGCCAATGGGAGCTGCGGGGGCGGTGCCTGCAGGCAAGGGCAGCGCGCGGAGCCCTCTCCCCCTCCCCTCGCTCCCCCAGGAGCCATGGGGATGTGGTGCCGGCCGCTTCCAGGAACAGCGAAGGTTTGGCAATCCTGCAGGACAGATCTAAAGCCCTGACGGGCCACATAGTTTGCCCACCCCTGTTCTAGCGAGTTAAATTTGTGGGATACTGTTTTGAATTAATTTTTTCCTTGTTTGGATTAAATTCTTTGTGCCTCCTTTATCTGTGATAATTTTGCTTCCACATGGATTTAAATCTTCTTCTTCTTTATAGAGAAGCAGACACAGCTACTGAGTCTATAACTGCCACCCTCTATATTCCTCATACGTGCATTCCAATACACTCTTTTATTCTGCTCTGGGCCCTTAAAAAATGTAGCAGAGCTTTTTTAACGTTACTCAATTTCCTGATATGCTCACTAACCTCCTCTTAGTATGTTTTATCACCTTCAAGCTTCTAAATTTTTCATAAAGAGCCTTTTTCTCCTGGGAACACTGCCAACATTTCAAAATCAGGTGATCTTTAACCTTACGTGTATTACATAACTCATCTTAGTGTCTATTCAATAGATACAAATTATTATTCAAACCGCAGTGACCAGTTAAAAGTCTAAATATGAGTACCATACTTCACTGATTTGGTCAGAACTTTGGAATAGTGCATTATCCTCTATTTTGGGGCATATTTCATAGAATCAGTCTTCTTCCCCTTTTCTTTGTGGTCACAATTCTTGCTATTCCTTTTAAAATCTTTTTTTAATTAAACTTTTAAATTCCTGAATACTGAGAAGAATTTTTATATCATTTTCTCCATGTTTAAAAACATTTTTTGCTTCTTTATCTACCATTTCATTCAGGTATCCTTGCATGCACTGGAATCCACACTAGTACTGTGTTCATGCCCAAGCATACAAACTCTGTTGTCAAAAACAACATTTCATTAGTAGATCACCCCTGCTTTATGGATTGACATCTTCCATTAGGATGCTTTTTAAGAGCTAGGCCATGTCTACACTAACAAGCTGACAATGGCACAGCTGTACCGTGCAGCTGTGTCACTGTAAGGCCCTGTCTACTCTGGCAAGTTTCTGCACAGTAAAGCAGTTTTCTGCTCTGTAACTCCCGAGGTGTAAACACTGTAAAGCCACTTAGTGTGCAGAAACTGCGTAGTTGTAGTGCTTTAAAAAAACCACCCCAACGAGAGGCATACAGCTTTCTGAGCCAGGGCTAAAGCACTGCAGTGCCAGTGTAGACATGGTGGCGATTACAGTGCTGTGATTGGCCTCCAGGAGGTGTCCCACAATGCCTCTTCTCACCTCTGTGCCCATTGGTTTGAATTCTACTGCTCTGCCCTCATGTGACCAACCGTCATCCCCACCCCATATTCCTTTGCAAATTTGAAAGTCCCCTTCCTGTTTGGTCGGTGATGCGTGCAGTGGTCTCAGTCCTTCTTTCCAGGTGGTCATACTTGCTCCACGCACCAGGCAATCCTCCGCTTGGAGCAATACCGAGCTGCAGGACGTCATCAGCATTTGGGAAGAGGAAGCAGTCCAGTCCCAGGTGCGCTCCAGCCCTAGGAATTATGATGCCTTCAGACAGATTTCATGATGCATGAGAGAAAAGGGCCATGACCAGAACACATTGCAGTGCAGGGTCAAAGTGAAGGAACTGCAGAACACCTACCCACGAGCTGTCAGTTCTACAAAGGGCTGGATGCAATACTTGGCAGCGACCCCAGTTCCATTACAAAGACCACTGTGGATACTTCAGTGGCTCGTGTGCCAGTCGAGAGTAGACTGAGTCGAGGAGGAAATCTTGGATGAGGATGTGGAGGGGGAGAGGGACCTAGAGGCAGAGGATGATTCAGAGGCCAGAGATGCATGCAGCCAGGAGCTCTTTTCTACCTCAGAGGAGCCTAGCCAGTCACAGCGGTCAGATCTTGGCGAAGTGCAAACAGGAGAGGAGGTCCCTGGTAAGTGGATCTGATTTTGGGAATCGCTTGAGCGAGTTGTTGGGGGCAGTAGGGTTGCAGAAAGCAGGCTTGTCTCCCATTTCGACTTTCCCTAGAGTGATCTTCTGGTCCAGGAAGAAAGTCCCTGCTTGCAGCTTCCTGAACAGGCCAGTGTTCTGAAAGATGCATACATCATGCACCTTTCCAGACCAGCCTGCATTAATGTCTGTGAAACACCCAGGGTGATCCACAAGCTCCTGGAGAACCAGTGAGAAATACCACTTGCAATTAATGTACTGAGTGCCTAGGTGGTCTGGTGCCAGAATTGGAATGTGCATGCCATCTATTGCCCCTCCACAGTTAGAGAAGCCCATTTGTGCAAAGCCATCCACAATGTCACGCAGGTTGCCCAGAGTCATGGTCTTTTGCAGCAGGATTAAAGGCCCTGCAGTCTTCCGTCAACACGAGTCCAATAGTAGACTTTCCCACTCTGAACTGATTAGCGACTGATTGGTAGCAGTCTGGAGTAGCCGGCTTCCACAGTGTGATCGCTACGCACTTCTCCAGTGACAGAGCAGCTCTCATTCTCGTGTCCTTGCTCCGCAGAGCTGGGTGAGCTCATCACACAGTCCCATCCTCATCCGAAAGTTCTGTAGCCACTGCTCGTCATCCCAGACGTGCATGATGATCTGATCCCACCGCTCAGTGCTTATTTCCTGAGCCCAAAAGTAGCATTCCACTGTTGCCAGCACCTCCGTGAATGCCACAAGCAATCTCATGTATCTACTACATGTGGTGAGATCAATGTCACACTCCTCTTGACTTTGTAGTTTAAGGAATAACTCCACTGCCACTAGTGATGTGTTAGTCAGAACGAGCAGCATACTGGTCAACAGTTCAGGATCCATTCCTGCAGCCTGAAGAGGCAAGGTGTGTAGTACACAAACCATTTCAAGATGGCACCAAATGCGGACGGAAGCACAGGGATTGCTAGGATGCAAAGCAATGCATCACGGAGCATTGGGACAGGACCCAGGGTGCCTTGTGACCCCCTCTGCTTTCCCACAAGTCTTATCAGCAGAAGAGAAAGAGGTGCTCTGTGGGATAGCTGCCCAGAGTGTATCGCTTTGAATACTGCTGCAAGTGCCGCACGTGTGAACAAGCTATTGTGCAGGCAGCTGACAGTGTGAACACACAATAGTGGTTTCCCTTCAGCGCTCTCTGAGCAGCACTGTAACTGTCAGCGATGTAACTTTGGCAATGTAGACGTGCAAAGATAGCTCGTGTAAAGATTGCTCATGTAGCCACTCTAAACCTCCAACGAGCAGCGGTAGTTATGTCTCCCACCCACATAGCACTGTTGACACCAGCCGTTCTGTCAGTGTAACTTATGTCGCTCAGAAGCATGTTTTTTTCACATCCCTGAGTGACATAAATTAGACAGATAAAAGTGCTAGTGTAGACATAGCCTTACATCCTGTGTGTGATCACTCTCCCAATTAACACCTTGTTTTTCCACACACCTGCAGCAGTTTTCCTCTCAGACCAAATGGAAACTTTGAAAGTTGTTTTCAGATAACAATGGAAAGCAATTATCTACATCAACACCCCCTCCCACAACCCCTGTGCTCCTACTGACAATACCTATCTGCCATTCAACTGAAAGCCCGCTGGCCGACACCCTGAGAGCTCAGGGCTATGAGGTCCAGATACAGGCCCTGATCTTGGGAGTCCTGGGCACATGGGACCACCACAACAAGCTGGTACTGAGAGCGTGCGGAGTTGGTTGATGCTATGCCCAGCTTATGAGACAGCTCATGGTGTCCGACACTATCAGGTGGTCCAGAGACATCTACACAGAACACATCATAGGACACTGCCAGTACCAGGTCGAATAACTGCCAACCAGGGAAATAACCCACTTCCTTCCCTGAAAAACCGAGGGACGCCTCCCACCCATGTACTTATTCTCTACACCAATACTGACTTGGACTCTTCATACATTCCATGCATGGCGTACCCGAGCCCATTTATCCACTGACGCTTTAAAAAGTTCCCCACCTCAATCTGGATCTATGCTGCTTATATGTACCATATGTACCTTGTGAATCTTGTAACCGATACTTGCAATCTCCTATAACCCAAGCCCAACCCCAGATGTACAGTACCTTCCCTCTTCTGTAAATTTGATTTTAAACATTAACTTTAATAAAATTTCTACATCTGCAGTACTTTACCCTCAAACTGGAGACTTTGGAAAAGTTGTCCTCAAATACACATAGTGCTAACAGGGATCAGAGTGGGAGTGGAGAATTTCAATTCATATTGAAATGTATTTGCCACCCAATTAGCCCCTTGTTTAGCTTCACACCTTCAGCAACTACTTTCAGATCACTGCACTGAAGCAATAATCCTCTGCATTACAGACACATAGTATAAAAAACAAAAAAACCTAGACTGTAAGGAGGCTGAAATAAGATAAGTTTATTTAAGAACAGGGATACAATGCACATTTTCAATACACACTGCCATAGGAAAACAACCTTCAAAACCTTCTACTATTTCCATTCACTGAAAAGCCGCATGAATTTCCTTTAGTTCTACTTTGTGAATCTTCTGGACAAAATGATTGCCTCTGTAAAGCAGTCAGAACCACTGGTGCTGTAAAAATATTGACACTACACCGGGTATTTTTTGTCAGGGGCAGGGAATGCTATTTGGTGACTTCAGCTTAGCAGGTCTTTATTTACCGCCTTTGTATAGGAAGAAAGGGATTGCAAGATAAAAGTAGAATTGTTCAACTGCCTTACATAAATAGGTTACTTCAGCATCTTCTGTCATCCAACTCCCACCTAAAGCCTTATGAAGCAATAGTCAAGGAAATTAAAATTGCAAGTTTAGGATGTTGATTCAGGCCATACAAGAAGGAGGTAAAAAAACTCACATCTTTTTAGGATAGGAACCAGGTGGAATATAATTTGGAATTACAATATTTCAGTTATTCTGTTTCTAAATGCAGAAATTTAGAAATAATCTATTTTATATTTTTGAATGTTTATTTTGATGCTTTTACTGGCCTCAGCAGGCCTCCTAGATGTCAATGGGATATATGTTGAAAATGACTGTAGAATATTGTTGGGGGGAGGGGGTATTGGCATGGGGGATATGAGAACTGTCAATAAAATAGCAAAATAAAACTTACCTCATTGTGTCATATTTTACTAATCCTGTAATGACTTCAAAGGAACTTTTGCTTGTCGGGATTGCAGGATGGGATTCTGAATGTAATACATTGAAAACCTACTTTCCGCCTTTCCCTCCCCCTTTCAAAATGCAGGTATTACATAGGTTTTGTTGAAGCCCCTTCACATTTTTCCAGCTATATATAGTTCTGCATTGTTATCAAAACATCTTGTCAATAGATTTTAGGTGTTACAATTGAGGGAATACATCTTTTTTGTTGTTTCTAAAGCCTTTCAAAAAAGAGAAATGATTATAGTCCCATACATATCCTCAATGTATCACACAAAATTCATGCAAAGCCTAAAACAAGCATTAACTTCTTCAGACTGTGATAGATGGATTTATATAGCTGAAAAGAAATTATTTGATTTTTTTTCTTTGTACTGCCTTTTAAATAGAGAAGAATTTCTTCCTCCCACCCTAACATAGGCAGCTGCCATTCTGAGTTTCTTTTCAAATGCAGAATGGTACAGAATGAGACCATGCAAACACAGAACCCTCTGATACAAGCAGCCAAGGCTCTAATTCTTCCCCCATTCAAATTAATGGCAAAACTCACACTGATTTCAGTGTGTATGACTGGGCCTTAAAAGAAACAAAGAAACTTATTTTTTAAATTAAGAAATGGTATTCTTGTGTAAATAAACCAAAAACTTGCTTTTCTGTAATTTTTAAAAGAGAAAAGTTATGTTAATGTTAGGAATGTAGAAAATATATTGTATTAAGGCCAACCTTTTAATGCTTCTGATACCCTCAGCAACATTTTGAGTAATGCTAGAAAGTTTTTCAGCAGGCGTACAAGATATCATGTCACTTGAGAAAATACTAGTAAAAGCAGCATGCCTGTCATATTGTTAGAAAGAAATTGTTAGAGTCATTGAAGTGAAAGTATTTTGTGTAGGTCCTTATACTGTGCTCATCACTGTAGCATTGGAGTACCTCCCAACAGTGCATTTAACCATGTGACCTTCAGGTCATCCTAGTCACTCTCCATGCTGAGCTATTCTCTACCTATTAGAGCAGGCATTCCTGGCCCTTATACTGCAAGCTTGAATACTAGCGTGAAGGAGGCTAGGAGTGAATAGACGGTAGAAGTAGTCATGGCACATGAACTTGAACCCCTATTACTGAAGGGTATTTCCCAAAAACTAGTTATTACTTTATTTATTGTAGGAATATTTAAAGATATATACATAAGATAGCTGGCATTGACCAAGATGGGCATTAGTGCTACTAGCAGTTCATAGGTCAATCTTGCTGTTCTTCACCCACCCATCTCCCCTCTGATTGACACTACTGGTACTTAAGAGCAATTCCAGTGGTCCCTTGGGTGAGCACAAGACCTTACATTTAGCAAAACTGCTTTATTTCTACTACAGATGGGAGCAGAAATTAGAGTTGCACAGGGGGATTCTGCACACCTGTTCGTTGCAGAGCTGGAATGCAGAGAGAAGTAAGCGGTGAGTTTCATTGGAGATCCTCTGTGCTGCAAACCTGCATGGGCAGAACCTCAGGCAACAATCCTTACTCTTAATAATTTTAGTAAGTAAGAACCAGCAATATTATTGAGTCTTGTATAGTGCCAAATAATCTTGCAGTGAAAAATATAGCTAAAGTTAGGAAAGATTCCCAAGGAGAACAGACATGGTTATAACTTCATTTTTAAATCATCAGCCCTCCTCTAGTTACGTTGGGATTGAGCATTTGACTACCTGAGTTACTATTTGTGGAACTCATGCATCTGAGGAAGTGGATATTCACCCACGAAAGCTCATGCTCCAAAACGTCTGTTAGTCTATAAGGTGCCACAGGATTCTTTGCTGCTCCTAAAAAGAAGTGAGTCTTTAGGAGTGACTAGAATGAGAAAATGAGAGCCTGGTACACTGGGCTAGTGAGGTTGCCCTAAGCATAAGGGCATATCATGAAAGAAAGCACAAAAACAGTAGCAGAAGACATTGTGCTAGAGCAATCGGCAGTAGTGGATGCTGCCCATTTTTGCAGGCACCAGAGATCCAAACTGCAATTTAAAGTAGGATCTTTCTCCTAACCCTTTGAACTTCTTGCAAGCAAAATTCTTAGTTTAGACTTAATTGGCTGGGTTGGATTCATTTACTAAGCTCCCAGATGAGGACGACAACACTGAAATGTCTGGGGACCATATTCTTCATATTGGCAGTCAGAAGGAAAACTTTGCCTCTCCTACCACTTGACTTTTATTTTTGGTTGTTAATGAAAAGTGCTTTAAGAACTAGACATTATTCTCTAGAAACTGTACTTTTCAAAAGGGCTGAATGGTACTGTACTTTAATCATGCTGAAATCATTAAGATTCATTGTTGTTGTGCTGCTGTTATATAATTTTTCCTTTCGGTGAATACTTAATGCTGACCAGGAGATTAAAAACGTCCAATAGAGGTACTTGCATTAGTCTCAATGGGCAGTGGTTGTTTTAAACTGAAGGCAACAAATAGGTGAAGAAACTATTACAGAAGGCAAACTAGCTCACAGGATATTTGTACCTATGTACCTTCAGTGCCAAAGTTTTACAGGTTTTGCTACGAAACTGCTAAGTGGTATAATGATCTTAGGTATTTTTCAGACTAGTACACTATCATAAGAAGAATTATGCTCCTGTGGTTAGGGTCCAGATTGGGAATCAACACTAGGAGTTCTATTCCTGCCTGTGCCTGTGTGGGATCTTGGGCCTAGTCAGCTAGGCCCAAATTTCAAGTGTCTACTAACTTTTTGTTGTTGTTTTTGAGTGACCCACCTGAATGCCAGAAGCACTGAGCAATTGAACCTGCCATTGACTTGCAAAATCTGATATCTACAAAACATCCATCTCTGTTATATAAACTGTCCTAATTTGCAAGTGACCTATATTTAGCCTCACTCTCACACAGATATTGCTTCAGGTGGCATCTTCATTTCTCAAGCATATGTTGTGATTAGCAAATTTAAAAAAGGAAAAATAAATGTATTTCAACATGACTATGAGTCTTCCAAGGAGTACAACACCCATGAGTGCCATGACTCAGTGGGGCAAAATTAACCGCAGGGAAACTTCAGGTTGATAAATATCAGAAAAGGCACAATATGCCTGTGCAGTTCTTTTCTTGGCCTGTCTTTTAAAGAGACTGTTTGCTTTTGCCCTGTCCATACAGGTTTGAAAGGAGTTAAGGGCCTATGTTTAAGACTGTGTCTACATTTTACTTTGTTTCCTTTAGATTTTCCACCCTTGCTATCATTGGGCATTAGTTAGTGTTGCCAAACTACCCCAGCATATTAATAACCATCTCAGCACAGGTCTAGCAATCCAATGCCTAAAAGCTTGGTGAATGCTGGCATCTACCTCATTTATGCTACCAACTGCATGATTATTACCAACATGGGAGCTGCCTCAGTGATAGCAACAGACAGACAAATTTCAGGACAACTATTGCCAACTCCAAGTGTTCAAACATCACAAGTCAGATCCTCCTCAATTGTAACTTTTAAAAAAAATATTTAATGCAAGGCCTCTTTTTGTTTTCTGTTCAGGCTTTGAGCCTTAAGGTGAGCTCAGGTCATATTTTCAACTCTCCCCTCCCCAACACATTTTTTTAAAAAAAGGACAGCTGTGAGTCTTCCATAGTCACCTGACTCCAGAAGCTGTGACTTTAAGAAAAACACCTGAGACGCGAGGTAAAAGGGCAAGAGCTTGCAAGGCAGTAATGTAGACAGGACCTAACGTCTGTGCCCGCTTAGCCAGTTGCTAACAATGTGAGGCACCCTAGTTCTAGATGGCCCAAGGCTCTGATTGCAATGAGCAGGGACAGCACTAGGCTCAGTATGTGTCTATGGGCCCAGAGAAGATCCTGCCAGCCCCTGACAGACTCTCTACAGCAGCTGGGGCTACTAAGACACCCCTTCCCCGAATCCCACCACCGCTCACTCCCCACAAAGATAACCCGCCGCCACCAGGCCAGCCATGGCACCTTCTCTGCATTTGCCCCTCCCCTACTGCGCCCCACTCAGCCAATCAGCGGCCGCCTTTGCCCCACTGCGCTTTCTCTTCCTCCTTTCCCTCTCCTCCCGCCCCTTTACAGACGATGACAGCTGGGAGCGAAGTCTCGCGAGAGCTAGGCAGCAGAGCCCCCACCCCTCGCCCGCCCTCCCCGCCGTGCTCCTCCCCGCGCCCCTCCTGCTGCCGCGGCCGGATCTGTCTCAGGGGTGGGGGGGCGCTTGGCCCTGCGCACTGAGCGATGTTTGTCCGCCATCGCGGCGGACGAGGGTGAAGGAAACGCCGCCGCCGCCGGTGGAGACAGGGGCCTGCGCCGCCGCCGCCCAGAACCCCCCGTAGCCGCCTCCCTCCTCACCGCCCCGCGCACCCCGAGGCCGCCGCCCGGAGTGAAGGTCGCCAGGGGCTCCTGCCCGGGGTCTCCCCGAACCCCTCCCCCCCACCCCGCAGAGGCTCCGCTCGAGCCGGGTCCGAAGATGTCGAACCTGAGCAAGGGGACGGGCAGCCGGAAAGACACCAAGATGCGGATCCGAGCTTTCCCCGTGAGTACCCGGGCACCGGTTCCGCGCCAGGCCCCGGCCTCCGCCCGGCCGCAGGCCCCGCAGCCGCCCGGTCTGTCACCCTGCTCCCCGCGGGGGGCGGGCTGGGGGCGAGGAGGAGACACTCCGGGGCTGGTGGGGGCAGGGAAAAGGGGCTGGGGAGCCGGGGGGAGGAGGATGACACGCTCTGTGCCCCCATCTGTTATCAGCACAATGGAACCTGTCACCGTGGCCAAGCAGTGGAGGAAGGACCGGGACCGGGGGGGGGTGGCACGGGCGCTCACTGGGGACTGGGACCGGGACCGGGGGGCGGTGGCACGGGCGCTCACTGGGGACTGGGACCGGGACCGGGGGGCGGTGGCACGGGCGCTCACTGGGGACTGGGACCGGGACCGGGGGGCGGTGGCACGGGCGCTCGCTGGGGACTGGGACCGGGACCGGGGGGCGGTGGCACGGGCGCTCGCTGGGGACTGGGACCGGGACCGGGGGGCGGTGGCACGGGCGCTCGCTGGGGACTGGGACCGGGACCGGGGGGCGGTGGCACGGGCGCTCGCTGGGGACGGGGACCGGGACCGGGGGGCGGTGGCACGGGCGCTCACTGGGGACTGGGACTGGGACCGGGGGGCGGTGGCACGGGCGCTCACTGGGGACGGGGACCGGGACCGGGACCGGGGGGCGGTGGCACGGGCGCTCACTGGGGACGGGGACCGGGACCGGGGGGCGGTGGCACGGGCGCTCACTGGGGACTGGGACTAGGGGGTGGCGGAACGGGCACTTACTGGGAACTGGGACCGGGACTGGGGGGCAGTGGCATGGGCACGGGCACTCACTGGGGACTGGGACTGGGACTGCGGGGCGGCGTACGGGCACTTACTCAGGACTAGGAGACGGTGGCCCGGGCACTCGCTGGGGACTGGGACCGGGACTGGGGGGCAGCGTACGGGCACTTACTGGGAACCAGGACTGGGGGGCGGTGGCACGGGCACTCACTGGGGACCGGGACTGGGGGGCAGCGGCACAGGCACTCACTGGGGACCAAAACTGGGACTGGAGAGTGACGGCATGGGCACTTACTGGGAACTGGGACTGACACTGGGGGTGGCGGTATGGGCACTCACTGGGGACTGGGACCGGGATTTGGGGGGCAGTGGCAGCACAGGCACTCACTGGGACCAGCACGGGGGAGGAGGGGACAGTGGTGGCATGGGCATTCACTGTGGACTGGGACCAGGACTGAGAGGGGGAGTGAGGTGAGAGCATGGGCATTTGTTTGAGGGAGAGGGGAGACAGCACAAACGGTTGCTGAGGGGGCCAGCACACGCACTTACTGGGGACTGGCACCAGGGCAGGGGGGTGGCAGCATAGGCATTTACTGGGGTTGTGGGTGGTGGTGGTACAGGCCCTGAGGGCTGGGACTGGAGGAGGGGTGGCAGCACAGGCAGTCACTTGGGATTGAGGGGCAGCAGCACAAGCATTTACAGGGGATCGGAATTAGGGGAGTGCACATTACAGACAGTTAGGGGGACCCTCCATCACAGCAAGAAGCATGCAGAGGAACCCGCACCGGTGGTGGTTATTCCCTCTTATGTGAATATGTTATGAAAATATATTTAATGCAGTTTCCAATGAAAGGCTCCCAGACAAGGAATCGGAAGTTATAGTTGTATGTAAACAAAATAAGGAGTCTTATAAATCCATCTCTGGGCTCGTTTTTCTGCATATGGGAGACTTCATGTTGCAGGGATTTTAGGTCAGATGGTAAAATGTCAGGTGACATGAAGAGTTGGTAGCAACATAGCCTCTGTGTAACTTTCATGGGATTGTTTCATATATCCAGCTGTGGGATTGCCAGCCACTTTAGTTACTGAGTGAATGGGCCTAGTTATTAACTTATACTGCCATAAATCTGTCCTGGTGCTTCGACAGTTTCTTCAGTTGAAGGTTAGAGCACATGAATGTGAAGACTGCTGTTAATGGTTTCTAGCATTACAAGAAATATGAAAACCTCAGTCATCATTTATGATTTCCTGCAAGTAAGTCTGTGTGTGTGTGTGTGTATATACACACATACTTGTTAAAAAGGAGACACTCTGTTGAGTCATTGGCTTTTAGTTTTTATCATAACTTTTGATGTTACCAGTGGCAAACAATTATAATGTTTTGCCTTCACATATAAACTGGACATACCTGTTCACATCAGTTCACCAGCACATAATATGGCAGAGGACTTGCTTAGCCAAAATTCTTGCCAATGAAGTTGAGGATTTTAAGACTTCTTTAAATTGCTAGAAGTTATCTTTAGGACTTTGATTCAACTTGACAGCTTCCCCCTTATACTCCTAATCAACAACAGTTCTTTATGCTGAACAGTGAATGTCAAAGGAAGGAGCAGTGTGTACTGTATTAAAAGACTAGAATGTTTTAAGTGGTCTGTGGCTGGTGGTCTCCAAAGAAATTATTTATTTTTAATACACGCTTATTCAGTGCATAAACCTCATATTATTAGAACTTTTGGAGGTATAGAAAAATAATAATTGATTGGCTGAAACAGCCTTAGACAACTTGTATACCATAGAGCAGTGGGTCTCAAACTTTTTTACTGGTGACTCCTTTCACATTGCAAGCCACAAGTGCGACTCTCTCCCCCTCCCCCATACATTAAACACCCTTTTAAATATATTTAACACCATTATAAATGCTGGAGGCAAGCGGGGTTTGGGGTGGAGGTTGACAGCTCGCAACCCCCTATGTATTGACCTTGTAACCCCCTGAGGGGTCCCAACCCCCAGTTAGAGAACCCCTGCCATAGAGTGACTATCATAAAACTTAACAGTGACAAAAATTGTACATCTATTTTACAGCAAACTACTCTTGTACAACTAAAGTTTTCTGGCAATCTTTTAAATTTGGCTAGTAGGATCCATGCATAAAATCTCTTTATGTAGATGTGGGTAAACTAACAAGGGTACAGGGGCAGCTCCAGGCCCCAGCACGCCAAGCGCATGCTTGGGGCGGCAAGCCGCGGGGGGCGCTCTGCCGGCACCGCGAGGGCGGCAGGCAGGCTGCCTCCAGCGGTTTGCCTGCGGAGGGTCCGCTGGTCCGCGGCTTTGGTGGACCTCCCACAGGCAAATCACCAGAGGCAGCCTGCCTGCCGTGCTTGGGGCAGCAAAAAGGCTAGAGCCACCCCTGCAAGGGTAAATTCAATGATTAGAATAAACATTATTTTGCATTTTATTTTTTGACAGTTCTTGTAACTGAGCATATAAAATACTGTTCGTGGGTGAAGAATGTTCACACGGAGCCCTGCTCTCATAAATACTGAGAATGCCTGATTTTTTTTTTTTACTGCTCAAACTGCTTCTTGTTAGCATTGTGTTAATTTTTCCTTTTGAGTTGTGTAAAGAATGGATTACAGTTATTTCACAAAAGTTATCTAATTATGTTCCTTAAAAATTAACGTGTGTGTGTGTGTGTGTGTGTGTGTGTATATATATATATAATGGTGTTAAATATATATATTGACATCAAGGCCTCCAAACTCCAAAGTAGAAGCTGACATCTGTTGATAGTATTTTTCAAGTTTTGCTATTTAAAATACATTTCCTTTTTTGCAACCAAACCCAGTCAAAGTTCACAAAGGATTTCTAACTGAAAAAAGAACATGGCAGTGAATGACAGTTTTTAAGAGTTTACTATCATGCAAGTAATTATAAGAGAGAAAAGTTATCACACTCTCCAAAAACTATAACCACATTTTTCTAAAGATGCAGGCACGTGTGTAATTTACTCACTTGACTTCAGTGGACTCTTCATATAAATGAAGTTACATGTGTTTGCAAGACTGGGACCTGTATTTAGTATTTACATTCATATCTGGTTACTATTCTCTCTTTTCACCTTTTCCAATTCTGATGCATCATTTTGAATTGTTAATGTTGCTAGTGTTATGCCATTTCTGTGTTCTCTGTTTGTCGTATATCTTAGCAGTATTGCATCTCCATTTCCTTCATTTTGTTTCAGTTTTTCATGTGGGAATATTTACTATTGCATTATGTGGAAAAGGTAACCTTGTTGGACAAATAAGGTTCCTGAAATCTAGCAATGTCATGGTTACTCCCTAATGATGGCCATGGTCCTTCATATTCTGTGCTTATCTATAACATTTTTAGCATTTCATTCCTATAATAAATACGGGTGAACGATAATGGAAAGATGTACAATAATTTTGCACTTTTCTTTTCATTTTTTATGTTTCTGCTGTTTATTCATGTATGAATTAAAAATAGCGTAAGTGTAAACACACTGTTAAAAACTATTGCTCAGTCTCAAATGTTCATGGAATCATAGACTATCAGGGTTGGAAGGGACCTCAAGAGGTCATCTAGTCCAACCCCCTGCTCAAAGCAGGACTAATCCCCAGACAGATTTTTGCCGCAGAACCCTAAATGGCCCCCTCAACGATTGAACTCACAACCCTGGGTTTAGGAGGCCAGTGCTCAAACCACTGAGTGATCCCTCCCCCGATGTTCTACCTAAGAATCATTATTTTACTTCAAAATTATTTTTCTTCAGTTTTTTTTAGTTTCTTGTAATTAAAGAGTGTAGAAACTAAATGTGCAAATGCCCCTCCATACAAATGTCCTTCAGTATTAACCAGCAGCTGGTATACAGGATCTCACTGACTCTGCTTTTTCTTCCCCCAAGGGCAGTGGCAGAGGTTATGTCTACACTGCAATTAAAAACTTGCGACCAGCTTATGCCAGCTCACTTGCACTCATGGGGCTTGGGCTAAGGGGCTGTTTAATTGTGGTGTAGACTTTCAGGGCATGTCTACACTTACCTCCGGAGCGATCGATACAGTGGTGGTCGATTTATTGCGTGTAGTGAAGACGTGATAAATTGACCATTGAGTGCTCTCCCGTTGACTCCGGTACTCCACCGGAGCGAGAAGTGTAGGCAGAGTCGACGGGGAAGCGTCAGCAGTCAACCTATGGCAGTGAAGACACCGCGGTAAGTAGATCTAAGTGTGTCGACTTCAGCTACGTTATTCACGTAGCTGAAGTTGCATAACTTAGATTGATTCCCCCTTTTCCTGCCCCCCAGTGTAGACTAGACCTCCGGTAGGAGGGTCCCAGAGCCCAGGCTGCAACCCAAACATCTACACCACAATTAAACAGTCCCTATGTTTGCACTGCAGTTAGACACTCATGACTGGCCTGTGCCAGCTGACAGCCTCCCAGGGCTTGGCTAAAGGGCTGTTTGCTTGTGGTGTGGATAGGCTCAGGCTGCAGGCTGGGCTCTGGGACCCTTCCACCTCACAGGATTGTTGCGCTCCAGCCCAAGCCCAAATGTGTGCACCCCAGTTAAAAAGCCCCTGCGACCCCAAGTCAGCAGGCACAGGTCAGCCGAGAATGTCTAATTGCAGACAGACAGATGCTTAGAGTACTTAGGAATCTAGAGGCCGAAGTGGGCTGACTGTTCAGTAGTCAGAAGCAGTCAATGACCAGAATTCCTTGAGCAGTAAACCACCCTTCATATTCACAATAGAAAGAAATAAGTTTGTGTGACCAGTTTAACTCTGACATATAAAAAAAAGGTGTTTATGCAACATTGTATTGTTAAATGCACATTAAAGCATATGGGTATTTAAATGTGGCTAGATTGTGGGATTAGGCTGTCAAATAAACAGACAAAAAAAACAGATGGTGTAGGATTTTTTTTTATAATTTTACCTTTTGAAATTACTTAAATCTAGAAAGAGTAATGGAAATAACTTTTTATCATCTTGTTGCTAAAGTTCTGTATTTTTGCATTAGGTATACAACAGTTACTTTAAGGTTGTACAATGAAATAGTCTTGTGTATGAACTTTCAGGAGTACAGAACCTGTACAATAATGCCATTTTCAAAAATATAACAAGATATTCTAACCCTTAAAATATGTACTCATACATACACCTTTCAGTGTCAGTAATTCAGCTATAAAAATTTGGAGCTGAAACTTGGCGTAGAATTTAAATAAACTCTGCACGTTTTTTCAACAAATGTTTCTTTAATTGGTCGGCTATCTGTTACACAGAAGCCAGAAAAACTCACTGTGCAATGGATGTTCAAGTCAATTTGATTTGACATGTTAAATGTGGCAAGTGATTAATTCATAATATTATGTTGTGTATATTGATAATAAAGAATGTCTGTACACTAACTATATTTTGTAAACGTTGTTTACATTTGAGGGACTGAAACAGTGCCTTTGCAGAGTAATAAGTCTGCTGCACAAAACACACACTGAAGTTCTAGTTATTTTCCCTAAATAGGGGAAGGAGCTATATTTTTTTGCCATCTTTTACCCTCTTGTTAAAGTACTATAACATTCTTATGTTGCATTTCTCTACTCAAGTCACAATGGGCCAGTTGTTGCTGGCTAAAGGACTACTTAAAAAGCTCTCAAACAACAATATAATTATAACCTGATTTAGTTGACCTATATGGATGAAACAAAAGAATGCTAGTTCTGTCTTTTAAACTTTGTTAGAGATGAGTCAATGCAGGCCTGACTTTACTGCAGCTGCATTTGAACTGTTTTGTTATGACTTTTGACCAGTGAAGATAAAGGCCATGAGTGTATACTGAAGTGTCAGAATATAGCGTATAAAACAAAATAGCCTTAATATAGCCAATTCTATAAGTTTCTTGTGAAAATACAGACTAAGTGAGAATTGGGCTAACAACAAGAAGTTTTATAAATTTACATAAATAACCTGACTTTAAGAGCTGTTAGATGGACTCTCACCAAGGATTCTTACTACTTTTATCACAAAAAATTAACTTTCATCTACAAGAAATTGGTTGGTTAGATCAGTCTGACTTGAAGTGAGTTATTGTATTTGTTTATGCATCCTATTTTGTCAATGCTTTTGACCATCTTAATTTCCTGTAGAGCTCTCTTTCTTATTTTTGGATAATCCTACAAAATATTTTTCTGCCAACCCCTAGAATGTAACCAGCTATTCCTGTATGTTGTTATTGCAACAATAAATACAGGGCTACTTTAAAGATTTGTGGAGAGGGTTAGAGAGATCCCATACATGTCTGTTATGTAAAATGAGTCTGTTTAAATATACTCGAAACTGTAAACTGATCCATTTTATATGGAATGGATAGGATAGTTATCCTCCACTTTGCCCAACCTTCTTTTGCATACGTGTAGCTTGGCTGCTTGTTCCTTTCAACCCCAATGATCAGCTTACGTTAGTTTTAAGTTTTCCAAGCTATTGTTGCAGAGGAAAGAATGGCTTAATTTTTGTATTTAAAAAATAAAGAATGCTGATAGTCTCATTGACACTCCTATATTCTCCAAATCAGAGTGGCTGGTACCTGTGGCCTTTGCATGGCTGAAAGAAAACTCTGCTCCTGGGAGCATTAGCTTCTTTTATGGCTTGTTTTGACCCTGGAGCGGTAGGGGGGGTACATGGTGTACCTTGATGTGAAATTAAAATTTACATTAGATATCATAATGCTTGGGTCCATCCAAGCATTAAAGAAGTTGCTTTAACGTCTGTAGATTCACATGGATGAGTCTGAGCCGAGATTTCAGACAGAACCTGGATAATTTGTTGAACTAGACTAAAACAGAGAGTATTCAGGTGGCAGAAGCTGTTACTGGTATATTAACATTTAGAGCATTCTACACATACGCGGCTGCAGCGGCACAGTAGCTATGTCAGTGGGAGAAGCTCTCCTGCTGACATAGCACTGTCCACGCTGGTGCTTACATTGGTGTAACTTACGTAGCTCAGAGGGATGATTTATTCACAGCCCGAGTGACATAAATTATGTTGACATAAGTTGTAGTGTAGACAGAGCCTTAGACTCTTAGTATGTGTTCTCTGTGGTGTGCATTTTGGGATGGCTTGAGGGGAGAAAGGGAAGATGTTTTGTCATACGTTTGTTCAGCTTCAAATAAATGAATTAATTTCAACATAATGACTGGTACTATTCACTTCAGACCATAGTGTTAAATAAACATATCACATCAGTGCCTTTGTGAGCGTTTGCTGTATTTCACGGTCGCAAGCCATATTTTTATAAAAGCAAATTAGCCGTTAGCCCATAATAAAATATGTAGTAATAAGTTGGATATTCATCAGTTAAGTTTCACTGTAACACATTTAGGGCTCTGAAATTATTAAAAAAAAAAAAGACAAAGTTGCAACATTATTTACCTTGTTGAAAGGAAATGGGCATTG
Organism: Gopherus flavomarginatus; assembly: GCF_025201925.1. Lineage (NCBI taxonomy): Eukaryota > Metazoa > Chordata > Testudines > Testudinidae > Gopherus > Gopherus flavomarginatus. Next base: position 77,795,820 of record NC_066624.1, on the reverse strand, counting down.
TTTTGGAAAATTCCCATTTAACAATGGTATACATTCTTTAATGTGAAAATGCTCTTAAATTTTACCTAATCGCGAACATTGAAAGAACATCACTAGATTTAGTTAATATTTCAGATTAAATGGTGGCATGGAGTTCAACAGATTGGACTGTGAAAACTAGCCATCTGTTCATTTTCACTGTGTTTTAGGTGTTTGAGTTGATAAAGGTGTGCTAATACTAATTTTAGAATTTTTGAAGAAATGTGTATTTCCCCCCCCTAATTCTATGACCATACTATGTCTAGCTGTGATGTCATCAGATCTTTCAAGATAGGCAGGGACAAGTCTATTCAGCCCTTACATGGAAGAGTTTCAAGGTGATTTCCAAGTCTTATAGGTGTTGGTGATTTAGCAGCACTTCTCTCTGGGGTCCTGGTCTTGATAAGTAGTGGGTACCCATGATTCCAGCTAAGTTGGTACTGAATTAAATACCTCAGCATGGTGTTGGAAAGCACCTTGCTGCTGCTGGAGGTTACTACCATCTTTTAAATGAGATGGAAAAACAAAAGAGCTAGGCCACTTTGTGATTGTAAAAATTCCTTGGCAGTCCTTGCAAGAGAAGGAGACAACAGTAGTATTCAGGCCAAATTCTAATTTAGGTGATTTCATTAGTTTTTCAGTGGATTTGTTGGTGGTTGTTTTCTGCTGAACTGTTATGTAGTTGAACTGCCGTTAAGCAGTGACCCCCTTTTGTCCTAGGTGTATCTGCATCAATGGTGGGTGAATGAGTTAAATGAGAATTGCTTTACAACTTATGCAGGATGGAAGATGCTATATAATTGTAAGACCTTTTAGATAAAGGTTGCATACGTTATTGCGTTCTCTGAAAAAATACTTTTTCATTTTTGTTTGGTATTTCATTTGTTAATTGCTTCCTTCATCTGATGCAGCCTGGTACATTTTTAATAATTTTCTATAGGGGTGTGAGTGTAGGTTCCTGATTTAAATGTAAAATAAAATTTTTGCAGCTTTCTAATTAGTAGACTTGTCCATCTATGCTCCCTCAAAGGAAAGCAGGTGATTTTTAGTAGTTTAAGATTCTATTTTGATTGAGGGACTTACATTTTTAAATTAAGCTACAGGTGGTAGAGTTAGGACTGTCTTTACTTCTTTGAGTTTTCAGGATACAGAAAATGAAGAGCTCCTTAAAACTGTAGTTTGGGCTTGACTTCCATGTGTTAGCAGATTGTTAGTGACAGTCTTGTCTTCCTGATGTTTGTTTTTGGAAAAACGGGAAAAGGATCTACAAATAAATTTAACTTTGCAGCAATCTAAAAATGTCTGGAGGACCAAAACCTGAGCTATATATATAACTATTAAGGATAGCTATTGCAAAACCATATCAATAGTACCTCACTATATTTAAGTTAAAAAGGAGTCATAAATGCTCGAGAGAATTTGGAGGATTAGAGACCTTCTGCACATGTGGCAGGGATGCCCTAAGATAATAGATTTTTGGAGGAAAATAAAACAGAATTTTCAAAATAACTGAAGTTAGCCAATCCACCGAACCCATAATGGTTCTATTTTAGGTCACAGACTGAAGGAGCTTATGATTTGCGGATTGCTCTCATGGTTATGGGATATTGACTCACTGACTGCTATCAGTGAAGTGTGTTAGCTTCTTTTTGGAAAAGGACTGATCCTCCCAGAATTAGTGGAATGGGAAGAAACAAGGTATGGGAAAGCATTGCAATAGAAAAAAAAGACAGCTTTATGCTAGGATGAAGTAGATTTTATAATTTATAATTACTCTCTTTGGAATTTAATCAAAATAAATATTCAGGTAATGATATGAAGATGAACATTCTGGAGAATAAGCAGAAGTGGATCAGGACAGATGATTTTTGTATATGGTAGCTAATTATGACTTATTTGATTTATGGGGTGGGGGGAAATAAAGAAGGAAAAAAAATTCCAGGGGACTGTGCGTATAACCATGAGGAGATGGAATCGCTTTTTTTATTAGGACAATGTGTGCTGCAAAATTGATTAGACTCTTTAAATTGGTATTCATGTTGTTGCTGATTACAGGCCTGAAGTCTTTTTGATAGTTTGACGGTAAAATAAGGTGGAATTAGGAGAGACGAGAGATGTAAACTGTTTATAGTTTTATTATACTTGTGTGGAAATATGGATTTATTAGGTTAATGTTAATAACAATAAAAATCTGCATAATTTAAATATATAAGCAATTCATATAATTAAACACATGCTTTAATTACGTGAACTTCATCTTTTTCTAAAAAAGACCCCCAACAACTATGGAACGCAGAGCGAATCTTTATTTGTAGTCTCAGTTTAAGATATGTGCAATACAAAACTGACAGTCTTCCTTATATTTCACTTTAGTTTGAACCTAAAAGGGGTTTTGTTTAAGACTAAGTAGTCCATTGCAGCTCTTCACTTTCACTCTTCCAGTCTAGAGTATTGAAGTGCTAGTGTTCCTCCCCACTCCAAACACACACCTGGCTCATTTTTTTTACGTGTGGTGGGAGAGATAGGAGAAACTTTGATGCTTGTGAATTTGAGAGAAAATTGGAACTAAGATTAGTGAGGACAGACGCTCTGTATACGTTCTTGTGCAACTCTTAATTCATTGCTGTCTTCCTATGTTGTTCCAGTTCTAGGGTTTTCCAGACAATGCTTCCTTGTGTGCCAAAAATTATGGTAAATATGTTAAATATATGAGGAAAAAAAAGAAAAAATGTTATCCTAGTGCACCAATATAGATAGATTATGCACAAAATTCTAAATGTATTACAACTCTCTTCAAACAAAGTGGAAAAGTAGGTCTTTTTTGTTACTTTTAGACCTCTCTCCTAAAGCTCCTTGCAGTATTGTGGGGTAATCACGGGAAAAAAATAGTAGTCTTCAAAAAAATAGTAGTCTTTTCCCTTATGTTTCTTCTTTTGGAATGCCGTTATAATCTTTGTAAGTTTCCTGTATACATCCGTGTGCGCTTGGAACACTTCCCTTTGATCTTGGTATATTCTGTTTAACATCTTTATAACAATTGCAAAATATTAAACATTTAACCTATTTGTAGATTCACTTTTTTTTAATCATATGGGTACGGTTTCTAGTAGGGTTTAGATCAAAATGAGTGTTGGGAGGGTATTTAGTATTGTGGCTCAAGGAAACTTTGAATCATAGCTGAAAGGCTAATGAGCTAACAAATTAAGTTGGGAAGAGGGTACCTCTGAGTAGAGTTGGTGTCTTCCCATGCCCCAATTTCTCTGGAAGTAATATTTTTCCTTCTCCTACTAGTTCCCAACTAAGACTTGGCAATATAACATCCGCATCATGCTCTAAAGTGAGTATCTTTTTAATGTCTGAGCTTTTGTAGTAATCAATAGACATGAGCTGTCAAAAAGGAGAAATTAATGATCTCTGCCTACCGTGTGTAAAATCAGTTAACTGGGTTTTTTTTCTTAGTGAGTATTGCCTTCAAAATGTCTATTTAAAGAAAATTTTGCAGAACAGATCTTGAAATATACATAATCATTTTATTCTAAGTCAGGATTCTTGGGATAGATTTGGGAAGCCACATCAGTGGCTCTCAACTTTTCCAGACTACTGTACCCCTTTCAGGACTCAGATTTATCTTCTATACCCCCTTTAAAAACTACTTGTTTACAAAATCAGACATAAAAATAACGAAGTGTCACAGCACATTATTACTGAAAAATTGTTTACTTTCTCACTTTTACCATATAATTATAAAATCAATTAGAATATGTAGTATATAGAGCAGTATAAACAAGTTGTCTGTATGAAATTTTAGTTTTTACTGACTTCGCTAGTAGTTTTTATTTAGCGTGTTGCAAAACTAGAGGAAAAACCTGGATGACTTGATGTACCCCCTGTCATAAACAGATAGCTAAGGGTTAATGTCTCTTTCACCTGAAGCACCTGACCAGAGGACCAATCAGGAAACCGGATTTTTTTCAACTCTGGGTGGAGGGAAGTTTGTGTCTGAGTCTTTTGTCTGTCTGCCTGCTTTCTCTGAGCTTTGGAGAAGTAGTTTCTACTTTCTAGTCTTCTGTTTCTAAGGGTAAGGACAAAGAGATCAGATAGTAAGTTATATGGTTTCTTTTCTTGGGTATTTGCATGAATATAAGTGCTGGAGTGCTTTGATTTGTATTCTTTTTGAATAAGGCTGTTTATTCAATATTCTTTTAAGCAATTGACCCTGTATTGTATCATCTTAATACAGAGAGACCATTTGTATGTATTTTTCTTTCTTTTTATATAAAGCTTTCTTTTAAGACCGGTTGGAGTTTTTCTTTACTTCAGGGAAATTGAGTCTGTACTCACCAGGGAATTGGTGGGAGGAAGAAATCAGGGGAGATCTGTGTGTTGGATTTGCTAGCCTGATTTTGCATTCCCTCTGGGGGAATAGGAAAGTACTTTTTGTTTCCAGGATTGGGAACAGAGAGGGGGAGTCACTCTGTTTGGATTCACAGAGCTTGTGTCTGTGTATCTCTCCAGGAGCACCTGGAGGGGGGAAGGGAAAAAGGATTATTTCCCTCTGTTTTGAGACTCAAGGGATTTGGGTCTTGGGGTCCCCAGGGAAGGTTTTCAGGGGGACCAGAGTGCCCCAAAACACTCTAATTTTTTGGGTGGTGGCAGCAGGTACCAGGTCCAAGCTGGTAACTAAGCTTGGAGGTTTTCATGCTAACCCCCATATTTTGGACGCTAAGGTCCAAATCTGGGACTAAGGTTATGACACCCCCTGGAAGACCTCTGTGTGTACCCCTGGTTGAAAACCACTGCCCTGCACAACCCTTTTGCATCAGTTAATCTCCCATTATTTCATTACAAATATTTATTACAAACATTGGTTCTAGAGCAGTTCTCCATCAGTGGCTCTCAGACTGAGTTAGTATACCACATCTACAACTCAGAAGTACTTTGTGTACCACCATCATAACTTTAATCAATGTAGTTATAATAGATCCGTATTCTAATATACTCAAGCTGTGATATGTGAGGAGAGAGAGAGAAAAAAACTGCTGCTCTATAGATTTAACATTAAATGGTACTAGAAATATTTACCAAAGCTAAGATGGGGAGACACAAGTTCATGTCCCTGACCTACCTGATTCAGAGCATTCTCCCTCAATTGCTCTGAAGGCTGAAATGTTGTGCCACTTATTTGAACAGGCACACTTTATCTGTTATAGTAATTACAGAACAAACTGTTGTATGGAATGTCATCTGAAAAAAATTTGAATCCTACACAAGGATTTTCAGAGGAGCCTAGGGAAGTTAGATACTCAGATCCCATTGAGGCTGATGGATAATTTCAATAAGTCGTTATTTTAGCTAAATGATTCTTTATGGTTAGATTCTGATACTCATACAGCACCTTATTCCATGAGTGGTTCCAGTGACTTCAGCATTGCATAAGGTGGTATTGAGTGTGAGTAAGGGTATCTCAATCTGTATAATGAGTACAATAAATTAATAAATATAAGTAGTAAAAGGAATCTTCGAAGCAATACTGTAAAATATTATACCTGTCACTGTTTCATAATCTCTTCAGTGCATGTGGTAGATGCTGTTATAACAGTGGGGCTGACGTAATAACTGCACAATAAAGTTTGTTAATTTGGAGTTAGGATTACTGAAGTGACGTTTCCATCAACCCAAAGCCTCAATCAGTTTAAAAAACAGCGAAGCACATACAAACCATCTTGCAAGTACATATTTTTATGTGCTTAAGTAATCCTGTTCCTCTTGACTTCAATGGTGCAGGATTATGCCCTAACTCTCAGATCTATCCACCACTTCTGCCAAAATGATCAGTGAACTGTGCCCACATGTCATGCATGTAAACATATTTCAACATGTAGATGAACATATATAGGAAGCCCAATTAGTGATTGCAAATAGGATGAAATTAATCCTCTTTCTTGTTAGAACATATTGGAGCTGAGTTTCAACATTGTAAGGTGTATATTAAAAACATTTAATGTTTGTTTAGAAATTTAAGATCAGTGTTACTAGTTTTTTACATTTAAGCAACTTAAGTTACAGCAACTTTGAAATTCACATTTCTTACACTTTCTAGTAGGAAATTTTTTTTTTTTAAGTCCTTGATATCGCTTAATTATCAAGGTGGTGATTTCCTAATTGAGTGTTTTATTACATTTAAGGCAGTATTTTAATGACTTATCTTTCTTTGTAATTAGAAACAATAATTATCTTCTAGTTCTCTTTTAAATAAACTGTTTTTGGAACTGTTGATGTTTGTGGCATGTGACAAAAGGACTTCCTTGCCTGCTTTGTGGCAAGTCTGAACTAGATTCCTCTTTCATAGGTCAGTATACTGCAGTTTGTATTGTTTCCTGATACCATTTTGTTCTATTTTGGGTGGAGGATGAGTAAGAGGAGTTAGATATCACTATTTGCATTTGTTCTTCCAGTTCATTCAGGATGGATTAATTTTGCTTTTACTATGTAATTCTGAGCTCCTGGTAAACTGTTTCTTGTCATTTTTAACTGATCACAAGCAAGGCAATTTACTTGAATTGAAGAGGCCAAGGCAGTGAGACAGGGGTCTGCAACCTTTCAGAAGTGGTGTGCTGAGTCTTCATTTATTCACTCTAATTTAAGGTTTTGCGTGCAGGTCAGACATTTTAACGTTTTTAGAAGGTCTCTTTCTATAAGTCTATAATATATAACTAAACTATTGTCGTATGTAAAGTAAATAAGGTTTTAAAAGTGTTTAAGAAGCTTCATTTAAAATTAAATTAGTATGCAGAACCCCCCGGACCGGTGGCCAGAACCCAGGCAGTGTGAGTGCCACTGAAAATCATAGGTTGCCTACCCCTGCAGTGAAATGTGGCCTCCTATGTTAGTTATATCACATTTGTATTGGAGATTGTTAGTTGGGCCAGACAAAACACACAGTGCGCCTTCCTGGATACAAAACACTTGATTCAGCTCATACAACTCTTGCTAATAAAGAATCCAAGGATAGTTTCTGATTCTTCACTCTTCCCAAACCAAATTGCCATGCGTACTGATGCACCAGGCTGACTGGATCTGTCTGCACTGAAGAAGTTTTCTAACCTGTTTTGAAACCAGTTTTATAAAACTGCTCATGGTATTTTAAACCTCTGAATCTAGGTCTCTGCTTTGGCTCTAACCAAGTTTTAAAATGAGGTTAGGTTGAGCTAGCTTTAAAATCAATTAGAAAAATTCCATAGTATAGCCAGATCTGTCTCTCCCCCAAACAGATATTTTTGAAAATGAGCACTTTCATTATGGCCATTCTATAATACATGCTAATCTTTTCTGACCTGAAACATTATGGAAATGTGTCTAAATATTTTCTGTAATCCTTGGTTAATATTATAGGCAATGTCTGTATTTTAGGTTGTATAAGCGTTTCAAAGGGCCATTTGCAGTTTGGTATAACTTTCTCCAGTTTATGACTTTTGAGCTGAAACCTTCCGTATTTGATTTCTGATCGAGAGTCACTTAATTTGAAAGCGTGTGCAAATTGGTTAAGCCATTTAAAAATAAGTTACCAAAATATTGCAACTCTTTTGAACAGCTCTAGCACCTCAGTGTGAAGGTGATAGGAGTTTGAAACTTTGCAGGGAGATGGTGCCTAGTTTACAGTTATCTTTTGGTGGTCTGTTGAAGAGCCATCTATATTTGGCAGAGGTACGACTTTACGTAGCACGTGCACTGACTTTATGCAGAAATGAGAGAGCGTTTGAAAAACATTTTTCTTGGGATTGCAGAAAAGGAAGATAATAAAAATGAGAAATGACACTTACTATGCTACTTCAGGATTTGTGTGGAATGAGGCAGGGCTCATTTGAGCCCAGGCCTATGAGGAGCACTACCTCATTCAGTGCAATATATGAAAGTAGAAACGAGACAGGAATACGTCATTCACAGTACACTATCCAACTTCAGCAGTTCGAGGATGGTGTCCTTCAAAATGTTGCCTAATTCACCAACTGACTTGCACGTGTTCTGGGGAAAATAAATAATGAGATCCAGATTACAACAAAGCATACACACAAGGGGCAGAATTAAGGTTATCGTGAAGAAACTACGATATTCACTGACTTCAAGTACTTCATGTTGCAACCTTGTGTGGTGGGTTTTTTTAGAAAAACAGAAGTTCGTAGACGTGAATCTTATCACTGAAATTGGTGACCTGGTTATGATTTATGCATTGAATTTCTAATTGGTGGTAGGCAGTCTTTTATATTTTTATCTGTAACAAAAGGAGTAAATTGTCCACAATAGATTTTGTAACTTTGCATCACAAATAATTGCATAGCAAAATTGTGTATTACTTCTGATGTGATAATGTTATAAGTATTAGGGATGTACATACCATTTAAAAAGTTAATCATTTAAATGATTAAAAAATATTTTGTTTAAATGATTAATTGATTAAAGGGCCAGCCTGGCAGGCTGCTCTGGCCGGCCGGCTTGGGGTTAACGGTTAAGGTGGGTTGACCAGTTAGACTAATGCTTACCAGTTAACCTTTCACATCCCTAATAAGTATACAAAGCAACAGAATTCTGATTCCAAATAGGAGTAATGCTGTTATACATAACACTTAAGTGATTTAATTTCTGACCCTGTGATGTCTATAATCCACTACATTTTAGAGAGACATTGAAAAATTTATCCTTTCACAGTTGTGATATCCTGTGAAATGTGATCTTTGTTTTTTAAAGCATGCTGGTCTCAGTCTTTCTGTATTTGGCTAGAAATCTTTCAGCTTATGGTGGTATTTCTGTTGGTCACAAATTTTATTTTAAATGTAAATTTAATGATGGAAAAAGGTGCTAGATTGACAGATGTGGAGGGAAGTCATCTTTATTCACAGAATCAGACAGCATGGATAATAGCGTTCTATGACTAGCTATTATTTATCAGTGCCTAAGGGCTAGCCAAGCATGGGACCCCACTATGCTATAGTATAGAGTAGAGTAGAAGACAGTCCCTTCCCTGAAGACCTTACAATTTAAATAGACAAGACAGATGCAGTGAAGGGGGTGGGTAGAACACATAAGCAGAGTGAACAATGTGATTGCAGCAATGACTAGGAGTTCTGGATGCCAGTTTAAATATAAAGTTGTTAATTTTCATGAATAAGTTTTTAACTATAAAGAGCTTCTGAGTATATTAACTCTGTTTCTTTGATTGCTTAAGAATCGGTGACTGCTTTAATTTACAGTCAGAATTCGAATAAACCTGTAAAAACAATTATTTTCCTAGGAATTTACACGACATTAAAATTGTGCGGAAAAATATAGAATGGCATAAAAATAGAACCTGAAATCCAGACTCGTTAATTTCCTTCTTTGCTTGACCAATGTGTGTCAGTCTCATTCTGTTGGGGCCATTTCTAGAAGAGAAAGGGTAGTTAAATTTCTGTTCATTTTGTTTAAATTCTCAGTCTCCTAAATTTGTCAAAAACACTGCCAGATCAGGATAAGGGTATGGTTTAAAGTCTATTCTATATGGGCACTGAATACTGTTAAATGATGAAACTCCAGACAGCTCTGCTTGTTAGAAAATTTCTTCTGACTCTGTCCATATCTTGTTGCTGTTGCCCTTTAATTTAATCTTCTACATTGGAAAGAACTGTCCCCTCTGCATTAAGTCTTTGCAAAATGCTGTTGCAACTCACCCTACTGCTTAATTTAAAAGAACCCATCTCCCTGCAATCTTCCATCCTCAAACTGTCTGAGAAATCAGCTCTGAAAAGCCTTCACAAGCAACAATGATTTATTTTTTATTTTTTATTTGAAAGCTAATATAGTGCATGAATTGAACTCTACAACCAAACAGCAATTTGTTATTTTAAAACATTTACGTCAACCAGAGCCGTAACTAGGTATTTTTGCGCCCGAGGCAAGAATATAAAATTGCGCCCTCCCCTAGAGGTGGCTCTTTGGCAGCAATTCAGCGGTAGGTCCTTCAGTCCCTCTTGGAGGGAAGGGTCTGCCGCCGAAGAGTGGATGAAGTGGCGGTGGTAAAGCCTGTGATTTTGGGGGGTCAACTCATGGTTTTTGACGGATTGGGCTGGTAATGTTGCTTCCAAGATGGTCTTTGGTTCCAGTCCAGTTCCAATCCGGAGAGGGACTCACAGGTTAAGAGAGGTGCTGGATATCAGCAGTGGCCACTAGGGATCAGCATGTGTCCTGAGAATGCTAGGAGTTCAGGCTTGCAGGGCAGGATCAGGGGTGGCAGGTTTGTAGAAATTTTGGTGGTGCCCAGAACTTGCCCCCGCCCAAACTCTGCCCCTCCCACCTGCCCAAGGCTCTAGGAGGGAGTTTGGGTGAGGGAGGAGGTCTGGGGTGAAGGCCTTAGGCTGGGGCAGGGGACTGGGGTGCAGGCTCTGAGAGGGAGTTTGGGGATGGGAGGGGGTGCAGAGGGAGGGTGTACAGGTTCTGGGAGGGAGTTTGGGGATGGGAGGAGTGCAGAGAGGGGGTGCAGGGGTGAGGGCTGTGGGTTGTGGCTGCAGATGAGGGATTTGGAATGTGGGAGGGGCTCAAGGTGAGAGTAGGGCTAAGGGCTCTGTCTGGGGCTGGGAATGGGAGGTTTGGGGTGTGGGAGGAGTTCAGGGCTGGAGGTGAGAGTAGGAGTGTGGGGGGTGAGGGCTCTGGCTGGGACTGGGCATAAGGTGTTTGGGGTGCTGGAGGGCCTCAGGGCTCGGACAGAAGGTTGAGGGTGCGGTGGGGGGTTGAAAGCTCTGACTGGGGGTGTGGGCTCTGGGGGTGGGGCAGTGCTGGGGATGAGTTTTGGGTGCAGGCTGCTCTGGAACAGGGACAAGAGAGGAGGACTCCCCCCAGCGGTTTCCCTGCCAGCAACAGCAAGCTCTGAGGGAGGAGCCCCCCCTTTCCTGCCCCCCACAAGCACACTCATCCCCACCACTGTCACTGCATGTGCTCCTAGGGCCCCTCTCAGGTCCAGGAATCTCCCTTGCCTCCCCTGTGGTGGGTGCCGGGGGGATGCTGTGTGCACCTCCTCCCCTTCTGTTGCCCCTGACTGTAGCTTCACTGGGGGTGAGGGATGGGGCTGCCTCCTTGCCCAGCATGGGGCAGGAGTGGTCACTGCGGGCAAAGGGGGACCCCCTGTGCTGCTGGAGGGTCCCATTGTAAAATGAAAGGGTCTGAGGGGGAAGGACCGGCTCAGAGTCAGTCTGCCTTGGTAGAGGAAAGGGGGGTACTAGGACCTTGTGGCAGCAGTTGCTGCAGAGAGGAAGCATGGAGCTGCTCTGCTCCGGACTGGGAAGTGGGGGGCAGGGAAAGCAAGTCGGGCTGGGGGGATGTGTGGGGGTGGGATCACCTGGCTTATAAATATCTCTCTGCCAGCCAGCGGATTTTTTTTTTCTCCACCACTTTCTGCACCCCTCGGCTTTGTGTGCCTGAGGCAAGTGCCTCACTCACGTCACCCTTGTTAGGACACTGACATCAACAGTTTTTAAGTAAATCTATCAATGCGAGGCAGGGAATGAGCAAGGAAGAACATTGGGGGCCGATTCTTCACTCAGAATTGCTAATATGGATCAGTGTGCACCCTTTTGTTGTCAGAGGTCTGCTCTAGTGGATCAAATTGCAGAATCAGGACTTGAATTTTTTAATAAAACATATATGGCAGCTCTTATCCAAGGATCTCAATCTAGATCTCAGAAGTGTTCTTATGACATCACAAACTAATTTTGTCTCTCTTGACTACCATAGTGGAACTTTCAGTATGTTTGTTTTTATGGAGACAGTTTTTGTTACAGCTGTCTTTAGAAAAATATTTTCATTTTATTTAAAAATTTTCATTTGTTGACAGCCTCACAAGCTAAACAACCCAGAGGTAACCGTTCATTGACATTCTTATTTAGTTTTGAGGAAGCAAATCTTGGCCAGCGTAAGGTCCTACGTATTTTGTGCAATAGTTTAAACAGAGCTTTTTAATGGGGAAAACTGTAAGACTCTTCTTGCTAAAACTTAAGTACAAAACTTATTCGCTGCTGCAATACATAGTTGTTTAAGTTCTTAAAAACCTTTGGTTTGCAAGAAAACCATTGCTGCAAAGCAAGTCAACTATTTTTGATGTCTGAGTAGGGGATAATATTCTCTTAATTTGTCATGATAAAACTTCAGCAAACCCATTTCCTAAAATTTATTCAAGTGCTGCTGCTGCTTGCAAGAGAGAGATAATTAATTGAAGGAGAATATGAAGCTACACCGAAAGATGGAATATTTAATATCAAATATTAAAAGGTAATATATTTCAAATATTCTTTGTGATAGCTTTGTAAAGTTGTCTTCTATAGCTTTACATTTCCTGGCATTTCCCTTCTGCAGTTCTCTGAAGTGGCCCCAGTATGTGAGTTATGATTAGAGCAGCAGGTTGTTTACATTTATATTTAGTGAATTAGAGGCAGAAAAGGATAAAATAGCAAGTTCTAATTTTAATCCCAGTCCCACCAAAGAATAGAAAATTAAAGTTGACAGAATTTATTATCCCTATTATAGGGAAGAGGTTTTACTCAAGGTAATTCCTCAGTCCCAGAAAGAATGGAAAGGGGGATGAATACCTGTTCAAGACCTCAGATATTGAACATCTTTATACAACATTGAAAATTCAGAATGAGCACCTTGACCCCTCTATGCCCTCCCTCAGCTCAGGTGACCGGTTTGCAGGCTTCGATTTGAAGAATGCTTCTTTCCATTTGGACATTCATCCTGCTCACAAAAGGTTCCTGCAGGTCACAGTGGGCCAGGAGCACTTTGAATACAGGGTGCTCCCGTTCAGCCTCTCCATGGCCTCGGGTTATTTACAAAAGTTGTTGTGGTGATGGCTGCATACCTCTGTAGACAGGGGAGATAGATATTCCTTACCTGGACAATTGGCTGCTCATTCGTTGGTTGTACCAGGAAGTTCAAGAAACAGTCACTATCACAATTTAACTTTGATTCTCTAGGACTTCAGTCATTTTGGACAAGTCCATATTAACACCTGCACAAACCATACAATTAATTGTCTAAGTTCAGGTCCACCCAGTGGAGACCTGCTTACCTTTGAACCAATTCCTGGCCATGAGGGATCTCATCAAGCAGCTTCATGTCAGCCCTCAGACTACAGACCAGTCCTGCCTGGTTCTGGCCACTTGTAGGCATGCACTTATGTCACCCCATTGACATGATTGCATCTACAATGTCTCCCAATCTGCACATTCCAGGACCTACTGTCCCAGAATGAGGGCAATGTGAAGCACCCCAGTCCAGCATCCCTACATCTGGCAGCATAGCTTTAGGATGGACAATGAGCGTAGAACAAGCCTTCTTTCAAGACGTTTGAGCCATCCTCCAGAACAGCAGGAGACCCACTTTGGGAAAATGCTACTGCTCTCCCTTTCATGCTAGCAGTATCACTTCCTATTAAGGTCCCAGGTATCCCTCCCGTAGTGGAGTATCTTCTTTTGCTAAAGACACCTGGCTTGTTGATTAGCTGCCTAGGAGTATATTTGGCAACTCTGAGCTCTTTCCAGTCTCTGGTGAAAAGCTGCCCTGTTTTTACTCATCCCTCTATCACAAAGTTCCTGAAGGACATCATAAGGACATTTTCTCTAGCTTTGAAACCAGTGCCTGCTTGGGATCTGAACTTCATTCTTTCTGCTGTCCTTTTGAACCTTTAGACCCTTGTTTTCTTCTGCACCTTTCTTTGAAGATCACCTTCTGATAGTTATCTCTGCTAGAAGGGTAGGGAAACTTGGAACCCTTATGGTAGACCCACCTTACACAGTTTTTCACAAGGGCAGGGTTTCTTTAGGTCTACATCCTAAGTTCATAATTAAGATGCCTTTTATGTTTCATCTTAACTAGGCTATACACATACCAGTGTTTTATGCTAAACCTCACTGAAGTATGGAGAAGTCAAGACTCAATACCCTAGACATATACAGGGTTCTTGCCTTCTTTTTGCAAAGAACAACTCCTTTTCGGAAATCTCCAGGGTTGTTCGTTGCTGTCGCCGAGAAAATGAAAAGGAAAGCTCTCTCTTCCCAAAGACTGTCTAAGTGGATAGTCTCTTGCATTTCTCTCTGCTATAATGTTATGAAAGCCCCTCCTCCTCAAACTGTCAGGCCCGTTCTACGATTGCTCAAGTGGTACCAGTAGCTTCCTTTCAGGGAATTCCCCTCTCTGAGATTTGCAGAGCAGCCACTTGGGGCTCTTAGCACACTTTCACCAGGCATTATGCGCTATTCTAAGCTTTAGCCACAAATGCCTCCTTTGGCTCAGCAGTCCTCAACTCTGCAACCAGAAGGAGCCAGCAGCCAGCTTTCCTAACTGTGAAGGAGCATTTTCCTCCTCCCCTAGTTGTGCTACTGAAGACCTTTCCAGCTGAACTGCCTCCTTAATCTTGGAGGTCTCCATATTCTTATTCTCAGTGAATTCCCTGTGATAGAGAATAATATTTGGTAAGTACAGCCTGAGAGGTAGCAGGAGAGAGTAAATTTTTTAAAAAAAGATGTCTTCTATATCTTGACATGAGAAGAAGGAATGATCTGGATCCATGAGAACGCAGCTGTGGAAATTACCACATCCCACTTTTGATAGGACATAAAACCAAGAAAATTCAAGAGGCTGAAAGTAACTGAGGGCATGTCTACACGAGAACACTCAAGAAAGTTAAGATGAGCCAACTAAAAGTGTGAAGAAAAGTACATTTAACTCCTATGTGGAGTTCTCATTAGGAAGTAAAGTGGCCTGCTTAGACAGGTCCCTGAAATCTGAATACCCTAGATCAGTCAGACTAATTTCTGCATAAATATATACCTTGTCCTCTTAACTATGGCCAAAATTGGAGTGTAACATATCCAGTGCAAAATGCATGAGAATGAATGGCAAGAATCTCAAAATTTGGTTCCCAAGGCTTTTGAATAGTACACAACTTATCTGGATTCTGACCTCTTGAAAGGTTAATTGCAAAGAATATCCCCTCCCATCACCATCTTCAAAACGTTAATATGTATTACTAAGTGATCCTATTTTTAATATTGTCTTGTTTATCTTTAAAATTTACATGTCTGACACTGACTCTTTTCTGAAGCCTAGTTGGCGCTAGTGAAGTCCTGTTTTAGAGGACTTCATTAGGGCAAACTAGGGACTTTTAAGTTTGTGCCCACAGTGTCTATACAGGGATTTCCATACAGTACTTTGGTGCATGCTGCAGTTCACACACTCTGAGTCTAAACTGCAGGTCAGTGTAGGCATGCAGAACTAGGGGAGGAGGAAAATGTTCCTTCACAGTGAGGATAGCTGGCTGCTGGCTCCTTCTGGCAGCAGGCAGTGATTCACCCCTGGTCCCAACACAGTGTTCATAGAGAGGGAAAAAATGTATGCTGCCTTGGCAGTGAAGAATGAGCTTTCTTCCCCAAAGGTGGAAGAGGAGAAGCCATGTACCTCCAAGACTGGGAGGATTGTGGCCACCACTCCCAAGAGGAAAAAGAAGGGTGGTGGTGGTCAGTGACTCCCTTTGAAGAGGGGGCAGAGACATCTAGCTAATGGTCTGACCTGGCATCTCAGGGGGGTGCTGCCTTCCAGGGGCCCATATGACAAGTTACAGAAGGATTGCCAAGGATTATCTGACCCACTACCCCATGTTGCTCATCCATGTGGGCACTAATGATTCTATGAGGTATGCCCCTGAGCAGATCAGAAGTGACAGCAGTGCTCTGGGAGTAAAGGTGAAGGAGCTTTTGCGCAGATGGATTTCTCATCAGTCCTTCAAGTCAATGCTAGGGGCCAGGCAGAGACAAGACACATTCTGGCTGCATGGATGGTATCGCCAGGAGGGCTTCGGCTTCCTTGACCACAGGATGGTGTTCCAAGAAGGAGTGCTGAGTAGAGGTGGGGTCCACATATCTTGATATGCTCCTGATATCACTTCGTCTAGGAAAAAATAAACTATTTCATAATATTGAGTATATTTTCCCCCCTTACTGGCCTTATGATTCCTGGAAAGCTAAGTTGCAATCCTATTTATCACCTGTAGACTTCAAGACAGAAATCAGTCTACTGCAATCTCTATTACTTTGTTAAGCTACAGGACTCTTTCACCCTTCTCCCACCTTGTCATTTTAGTGAACTCTTTAAATAAGCATTGTATCACAAATATTAATTTATTATACAATGTGGTCTGAACAGAAGACTGAATCAGTACCAGCTCTGGTGCTAATTCACTGTGCAGCCTTTGGCAACTCATGAAACCTGTTTCCTGATCTGTGCAATGAGGATATGTTCTGTAGGATTGTTGAGTGTATTTGATGGTTGTTTGTTAAAACAGTGCTTCATCTGTTCTAAATACTTGTCATTTATATAGATATGTATTTCTTCAACACTCACCACTGTGACCATAGCTGTGTTATAATAAATTAGAAACAAATAATTCACTCATATGGATCACTTCAGTAAAATCACTTCCTCTTACTTGTCACACATGAGATCTGTACCTGTTATGATGTGTATCACTTAAAAGCTTGATTAAACAGGCCTAAAATTTGTCAGGTTCTGTGTTAGTATGAGTGATAACTGGAGATTGGTGGTTATATTTAGGGGAAAAACAAGAATTTTCTCCCTGTGGAATCAGGGGTGAGTCCTATGAAAACTCTCTTTTTTAAGGAAAAAAAGTCTGTTTAAAAAAAAAAAAGATGCCATTGACTGTGTACTTGGAAAAATCACAGCAAAGGGCTGTCTTTGACTCAATGGAGTTAATCCCTACCAGTCTTGTCAACTCTTGTTGATCTAAGGTTCTGATAAATGTCATAAATTTCAAATTGGAGAAATTCGACAGAAGCCATTACTGCTGTTTTCAAATTACAGTGGTTTCCAGCTAATTTTCTAATAGTTCTTAATTCTGGAAAATACTCATTTCTTTTCTTCACTATTGCAGATGACCATGGATGAGAAATATGTAAACAGCATCTGGGATCTCCTGAAAAATGCGATCCAAGAGATCCAGCGTAAGAATAACAGTGGTCTCAGCTTTGAGGAACTGTATAGGAATGCATATACTATGGTGTTACATAAACATGGAGAAAAATTGTACACTGGACTACGAGAAGTCGTCACTGAGCATCTCATAAACAAGGTATCTAACTAAACTAAATTTTAAATCAGTGTCTTTCTTACTGATATGTAAGATGAACACTATATAATTGTGGTTTGTGACAAAAATCCAAATTTTGATACATTAATTTTAAAACAATGTTTACTCATACACAGTATCAGTTTAGAATTACTGTCAAGCATAAGATGATCTTATGTTAGAGGTACCATTTATGTTTAAACTAATGAATAATGAAATGTGAAAATTTAAATGTTTATGAATGTGAATCAAGAAACCATTTTTAGTTGAATCATTATTGCACGAGCAATGAAAATAGGTATGTCTGCTAACCTGATCATTTTTTTTTTTTTTTTTTTAAAGTTTGTGGCTTTTTGATAGAATTGAGTGGCTTTCTTTGGTGAACTCTGTTTCACTTGCTAGTAATAACCCCTTTTTTCAATCTGGGAACTAACTACATCCCAGAATAAGAACTTGCTTGTAATGGGCTTTGTTCATGGACTAATGAAATAGTTGTGCTGGGATTACATTGTGTGTGTGTGTGTGTGTCTATATATATATATATATATAGAGAGAGAGAGAGAGAGAGAGAGAGAGAGAGAGGAATCATTCAATGCATAAAATCAACTTGACAAAAAACATGCTGAATAGTCTGAGTCTTTAAATTTCAGTCTTTTCAAAACATGCATTTAATTTAGCCCCAAATTTTAAATTAACAGTCCTTTTGATTCTGAAGATGAAAGATATAAAGATCTTCCATCTCACCTCAAGCCACAGATTGGACCTCTATGGCTTTGTGTTGAAGAAAAGCAGTCCCGTTTAGATCTGGCGTAGCTAGCTCATGTTAGCTAAACCCAGCCTTGACTTGATCTTTTTCTGAGGTGAAACAAGGCTGAAAACTTACTGGTCTAAAGAGATCCAGCACTTGTGGCAGAATCCAAGATGCAGCCTGGAGAACAGCTGCTTTTCCACTGTGCTCATTGTATGTACTGACCCAGGCACTCGGGTAGAATCACAGCCTATCATGTCCTTACTGCACAGTTTAGTGAGTTGCAGTAATAAGTGGACTTCTTCCCATTTTTGGTGGTTCTTTCAGGTGAAGACGTTTTAAAGACTTTGCTCCAGACCACTTCAATCTAAAATAAGCTTTAATTTATATATGTTCTTACACTGTGAATGCAAGGACAGGTTGAGTATAAACTGACCAAAGGATTTTGCACGTATATTCCCTTTTATTGTAATATATGAATGCCTCAGATATATTAATGAATTTGTCAGGACTAGTCATTTAACGTGGTAAATGTCTGAGACTTTTAGAACTCTATGCCTGTAAACACCTCTGCATTATCATGGGCTTAGTGGTGTTTACAGCCTACACTTGGTAACACACATTAGTGCAGTAATCTTTCTCCTGGCTAGACATGAGGTCAAAATGAGTTTCTTGTGGTGGTCTGATCTCTTCTGCTCATTATTTATTTTTTTATTTATTTTATTATTTATTTATGTCTGTTTAAAAAAAAAAAAATGCCTACACATGTAGGAAAGCCCAGTTGTGATAACTGCCAGTGACTCTAAATAACAAAAGTTGAGTAGGACTGAGGTATTGTAGTGCAGCTGTGAATGGGATGCTTATACAGTTTTTTACCTGGAAATATTGTGTTGTTTTTTTTTTTTCATGCAATTAGAGTTTTTTATCTGATTCTTATGAGAGCTTAACTAATACAAATTCAGCAATGTCTGGTAAATTCATATTTCAAATGAGTAATGAAAGGACCTCTGTGTATGTGCAC
The DNA here is from genome assembly GCF_025201925.1 of Gopherus flavomarginatus. Classification (NCBI taxonomy): domain Eukaryota; kingdom Metazoa; phylum Chordata; order Testudines; family Testudinidae; genus Gopherus; species Gopherus flavomarginatus. Next base: position 77,776,872 of record NC_066624.1, on the reverse strand, counting down.
GTGCTTGTGCTCACAGAAGTATATAAGTGTGATTCAGACATCATCAAAATTTGATTCAGTATTTATAATTGAAATAACTTATTCATGAAAAGAAAGCTAATTGCTGAATTTTAATCTTTAAATTAGTTGGTTTTAAAATGACTAAATACAGAAAATGTCCATATTATATACAAACTGTTTTTCCCAAACATGTAACCATTCACATGGAAAGGTGACATCCTGGTAAAAATGCAGAAAAATAAAACTTGAATGAAGAGGTCTTTTTGGTTGTGTTTTTGTTTATTTTTTTAAAAAAGTCTTCAATTTCAAAACCAATTCCTGTCTTCTTTAATCTGTGCATTCCAGCTTCAGGATGTGCCATTAAAGTGTGATTATGTCCAGAATATTGGTTGTATAAAATGGTGCTATTTTAATAACAGAAATAAAAAATAGCATTTCAGGCGTGTATACACAGGTGGTAAAAGTTGGTTCAACTCTGAAATTAGACATCTCTTCAGTTTTCTTGTAGTACTTTGTTGCAAGGCAGATGAAACAACTAATTACAGTTCAATCTATTTAATTGAGCATTTTACTTAACTGAAAGTTTAGTGGAAAAATCATTACATCTTTGATAGCTCTTTCCAACACTTCTTCTTATGTCAGTATTTGAAACATTAAGTATCTAATTAAATCACTGGAATGCATTCTAGTCACAGGTGTTCACTTATCTATACCTTCAAAGAACAAATGGTGGATACTAGGGCTGGTTGGGAAAATCTTACAAAACATTTTTTGCTAATTTGTCAAAATCAAAACATTTAGTGGAGGCGGCTTGATTTGATGAAGTTCCAATAGAATACAGGCAGGTTTAAATATTTGCCTGTTTTCCTGTCAGCTCACCTGCTAGATTGCATTGGACAGGGGGATTCCAGGGTCTGTGGTTCCAAGGCATCCCCTGGGTAGACAGCTGGGGCTCCATTCTTTGTGGATACCCTTATGAGAACAGGTTAATGTTCTTGTAATTAAGTATACCAGATATGGTGCATGCGCTGTGCATGTAATACAGAAGTTTATCTGTGGTTAATAGATGCCAGAGATTAGCGAACTGCTTCTTATTTATTTGAAAGCACTTTTTATGGTTAGTGGTGGTCAGGTTTGGAACACAAAAGTATATTTTTCTTGTGTAGTTAGGAACTTTTGCTCTGCTATCTTTAATTACTTGTTGAAAGTTCTGTTCAGCCAGACTTGACTTAGGAAGAGACCAGACCAGGGGTTGGCAAACCTTTTGGCCTGAGGGTCACATCTGGGTATAGAAATTGTATGGCAGGCCATGTATGCTCATAAAATCGGGGGCTGAGGTACAGGAGGGGGTGCAGGCTCCAGCTGGTGATGTAGGCTCTGGGGTAGGGCCAGAAATGAGGAGTTCAGGGTGTGGGAGGGGGCTCTGGACTGGGGCAGGGCATTGTGGTGCGGAGAAGGTGAGGGCTCCGGCTGAGGGTGCAGGCTCTGGGGTGGGGCTGGGGATGAGGGGGTTGGTGTACAGGCGGGTGCTCTGGGCTGGGACGAAGGGGTTTGGAGGGCGGGAGGGGGATCAGGGCGGGGGGTGGACGGACGGACTCAGGGATGCATATGCCAGGTGGCACTTACCGGAAGCAGTGGCACATCCCCCCTCCGGCTCCTACACAGAGGCGTGGCGCTGGGCAGATCTGCATGCCACCCTGTTGGCAGGCGCCACCCTGACAGCTCCCATTGGCCACGGTTCCCAGCCAATGGGAGCTGCGGGGGGTGGTGTTTGGGGGTGGGGTCAGCATGTGGAGGCCCCTGGCTGCCCCTGCGCATAGGAGCTGAAGGAGGAACATGCTGCTACTTCCAAGAGCTGCATGGAAAGCTGCCCATCCTGCTCCCTGGCTGGAGCCCAAAGCGGGGCAAGCCCGCAACCCCGCTCCCTGGCAGGAGCTCGAGGGCCGGATTAAAAGGTCCAACGGGCTGGACGTGGCCATAGTTTGCCCACCCCTGGACCAGACCTTTTGAGAAAAAAGGTTATGTAACTTTAAAAAACAAACAAAAAGCCACTATCTGATATGTTTTTTGCAGTATATTTAGTTGTAATTAAAATCATTAATGTTTGCCTCTGCCAAGTGCCAGCCCCACTTGTGAGCACTGGCACTAAAATTAAAATGTAACAAGTATAAAATTTAAGAAGGATAAAATTAAACACAAAAACTATATGTAAACTTTAGCTAGATAAAAGTGTTACACCACACTCAGTGGTTCATTTATGAAATAGATCTGAATTATTGTAGGTAGCGGGACACCTAACTTTTACATTTCCAGTTTCTTCTGTGTATTGTGTAGTTAATGAGGTTAAAAATAGCTTTTTGTGGTTGCTTGAATTTATAGTTACACCTTCAGGTGCCAACTAAGATTGAGGCCTCTTTGAGCTAGGTTTTGCATAAACAGAAAGCAAGAAATCATTTCTGTCTCCAAAACTTTACATTCTAAATAGATAAGACAGATAGAGAATCGGAAGAGAAATGGAACAAGTGAAGTTCCATGTCCAAAATGACATGGCAGTTCAATGGTAGAGATGAGAACAGAAACCAGGTATCTTAACTCCTAGTCCAGTGCCATATCTGCTGAACCATGGTGCATTTAAGTAGTAAGAGATCATACTGTCTATCAAATCTGAATGGATTGATAGATGATTTTGTTCTTCAAGTGATTGCACATGTGTATTCACTCCACATAGACTTGCTGGAATTTTTTTCCTCAATGTTAACTATCTGGGTGGCTTGAGTGCCCTCTGCTACTGCATGCCACTGAATCTAGTAGTATAAATGACTAGCTGACCCTGAGCCCATTCAATTCCTTCTTATTGACCGTGATGGTCCCTGGAACTGCTCTTCTTACTCTTCATAGAATTATAGGACAGGAAGACCTCGAGAGGTCATCTAATCCAGTCCCCTGCACTCATGGCAGGACTTAGTATTATCTAGACCAGGGATCTCAAACTCCCGGCCCACAGGCCATCTGCAGCCCGTGAGCCTCTCCAGTGTGGCCCGCGCGGCTCCAGCAGTTTTAAGGTTGGGTGTCTCCCTTGGCCCCATCTGCCGCCCCCAGGCACACCCCCCGCCCAGGGGCTCCAGCAGCACAGCGGAGCTGAGCGACGTCTGCCTGCTCACTCCAGTGGCTGCTGGCCCCTCCATGAGGCCCTGGGGTGGGGTTGTGGCTCTGCATGCTGCCTCCACCGAGTGCCCCTGTGGCCAGTGGGATGCTGCTGGGGCAGTGCATGGGGGCAGCAGCGTGTGGAGGCCCCCTGGCCCACCTCGCCCTGCCTTGGAGCACCAGGTAAGCGTCCCACCCCTGACCCCCTCCCAGAGCCTACACCCATACCCACTCCCACCCCCAAACTCCCTCACAGAGCCTGCACCCCTCTCCACACCGCCTAACCCCCCAAACTCCATCCCAGAGCTTGCACCCCCTCCTCCTTCTGACATACCCCCTCCCACCCCCAAACTCCCTGCCAGAGCCTGTGCCCCAGACCTTCTCCCCCATCCAGACTCCCTCCCAGAGCCTGTATCCAAATCCCCTACCCTAGACTGCCTCCCCCACGCAAACTCCCTCCCAGAGCCTTACGCAGGTGGGGGGTGGAGTTTCGGGGGGCAGGTTCTGGGCAGCACGAATGACATTATTGGCCTACTGGAAGGATTTGAGGACTGACACTGGCCCTAAGGTAAATTGAGTTTGAGACCCCTGACCTAGACCATGTACTCTCAGTGGACGCTGTTCTCTTGCATTTTATTGTAAATAGTTTAGTGTTTGTTTTGTTAGGTTTTTACTCCATCTGATGATTTTGATTGATTCCTGGTGCTGAGAGATGTCTCGGTCACAAGGCTTCAAGGCCTGCATTTTGGGCCATAGGGCTATGCCCTTGAGTGACTCAGACTCAAGTTGCTTGAAGTGCCTTGGGGAAGATCACATTGGGGAGCGTTACCAAATATGCAGGGACTTTAAGCCTTGCATGAAGAAAGATTGTGAAGCCAGGCTAAACTTTCTACTGACGGAGACTTCCATGTGAGCCAGATTGGTAAAACTTGGCACCAAGTGCCTAAGCGTCAATAGGCAGTGCGCCTTCTACTGTGCCTGAGTGCCAACAACCCTTTCACCATCCCCAGTGCCTGAGAAGAGGCATTAGAAGCAGACTGCTGAAAGGGGAAGATCCCCAGCACTGAAGTCTGCTAGACATGGGGATAAGTGGAGTGTGGTCTGAGTATAAGCACGCTTCTGCATCAGAGCTGCAGAAGATGCCACTGTTGATTACAGCAGCTTAGGTACGTTCTGTCAAGTCCAGAGCCACAGGAAGCACCTTCCACATCTCTGGCACTGCATTATATCAACTTTGTTTTGGAATCGATCATACCAGAGGCATTTGCAGCTGCCAGAGACCTCCTCTCTGTCGGTGCCAGTACTGCTGGCAGTACAAGAGCTGATGCTATCAGTTCTGGTGAACACAGGAGAACCAGCCGGACTGCTGCAGCACTCGATATCATGCCAGCCTCATGTACCCCTGATGGCTTGTCCTTCCATACCATCAAAGAGAAAACTCACGATGCTCGCTTCTCTGCAGACCTCTCAACGTTGTCATGGATCGCAGGCATGGATCGTCTGGAACAGCGCCTCGGTCAGCGGAAGGAAAGTTGTTGTCTTCTGAATTGGAGGTCAGGTGCAGCATTTCCCAGCCTTGGAGCCACACTATCTACCCTCCTCCAGATGTTTCCATCCTTTCATGGATCCTGTCATGGGAGTACCATAGAAGTGGGTGGTCAGGAGATCACTGGGTGCCCTTTGCCTGTCCAGTGTCTTTTTTTTTTTTTTTTTTTTTTTTTTTTTTTTAAATCCATGGGTCTTTCCCCTGTTTCCCGATCAAATTCTGGGCACTTCTGTTTGCTGGCATTGGAAAGGCCCATGCATGGAGCTACTCACCAGGAAGGACTCATTCTTGACTCTGGTACAGAGTCCAGTACCAGACAACAAGAACCAGCTCAACAGGACCCTGCAGATCAGGAAATGGAGGAGCATCTGCAGCCAGTGCTGGGCTTCTCTTCCTCCTCCCCTGATGAGGCAGTCTCAGGAGGGGTCATATCATCTTCTCCCAGATGACTATAAATCACACCAAGAATTGTTGAAGAGAGTTGCTTTAAATCTGGGTATACGGGTAGAGGAAGGAAAACTATCCTCACACTGCCTGATCAGTATTTTTGCCACTGCAGGTCCTTCCAGAATGGCTCTTCCTCTCAGTGAGACAGTTAAGAGTCTGTGGCAGACCTCTGCATTCTTTCTCCCCACATCAAAAAGGGCTGAGCACAAGTTGTATGTGCCTGCCCAAGGTTATGAGTTCCTGTACTCGCATTCCCTCCTCTGGGAGTATCTGTTACTAAAGACACATCAGGGTACAGCTCCAAAATCAAAAGATTCAGAAAAGATAAACCTGTTTGGTAGGAAGTTTATTCTACTGTGGGGGTTTAGCTCAGGACTGGAAACCAACATGCACTGTTGAGCAGGTCTGACATGAATGTGTGGGACTCCATGCTAAAATTTAAAGATATGCTCCCAGAAGATGCTAGACAGGAGTTCTCGCTAGTGGATGAGGGAAAATCAGGGGCAAGGGCCTTGCTGCAAGCTGCTCTGGATGTCGTTTACTTGGCTGCCAGGGCCATGGTTTCAGGATTGACCATGTGGAGGAGCTCCTGTTGCAGTCCTGGAGGTCCAGCAGACTGTGCAGGACCTGCCCTTTGAGGGATTTTCCCTTTTTTCAGGGTGGAGTGATGCTAAGCTCTGTGCATTAAAAGACTCAAAATTAATGGGGTGGGGTCAAGGGGTTTGGAGTGTGGGAAGGGGCTCAGGGCTGAGGCAGAGGATTGGGGTGCAGGGGAGGATGAGGGCTCAGTCTGGGGATGAGGGATTTGGGGTGTGTGTGGGGGCTCAGCTAGGGGAGAGGGTTGGGGTGTGGAAGGATAAGGGCTACAGGGTGAGGCCAGGGATGAGGGGTTCATGGTGCAGGAGAAAGCTCAGGGCTGGGGCAGAGGGTTGGGGTGCTGAGAGGTGAGGGCTCTGCCTGGGGGTGTGGAGCTGGGGATGAAGAGTTTGTGGTTCAGCCAGACTGCCCTGGGGCTGGGGCCAGAGAGGACTCCACAGTCCACGCAGCCCTCTCCCCACCCGCAGCAAAGCGATCCAGTGGAAGGGCCCCCTTTCCTCCGCTAGCAGTACACTCACCTGGCAGTCATTGCACGTGTTCCTAGGGATCGGGCCCTTCTTAGATCCATGAAGTCCCTCACCACCCCTGTGTTGTGTGCTGGGGGATGCTCCTGGGGAGGCATGCGTGGTGGCAGGTGGGGCTGGCGGAGCCACCAGGCCCCGAACATTGGTGGAGCTGGCTGGCCCCAAACATTGGTGTAGATGGGCCCCCGGGCCCTGAATTTGCTGGATCGTCGGCACCAAGGGGCCCATATAACTCGCCGTCCCTGGTCATACCAGTCATACCTGTTTTTCCTTTGTTTTGCAGACTGCCTTTCCCAATTCCTAAGTGTTTGATCCCGTATCACCACAGACCGCTGTGTGTTGAGCGCAGTAGAAGTGGGGTACACCCGCCAGTTTATTTCTACTCCTCTTTCTCACCATCTCTTCTAGTCCCTCTCACAAAGAACTTCTGGTCCAGGAGGTTTAATCTCTTTCAGGTGGGAGCCATAGAGGAGGTTCCACAGAATTTAAGAGAAAGGAGTTTCTGCTCCCATTATTGCCTAACCCTGAAAGTGAAGGGATACTGCAGATCTATTTTAGGCCTGTGTCAGCTCAACATCTGTCTCAAAAAGATAAAGTTTTGCCTGGTCACCGTAGTGTCCATTATTCCCTCTCTGGATCTTAGAAACTAGTATGCTGCCCTCAATTTAAGAGAGGCCTACTTTTGTGTGTTGATATATGAAGGGCACAGAAAGTTCCCCAGATTCCTAGTGATGCTCTTGCCTTACTGGTTCATGGAGCTTCCGTTCAGCCTGTCTGCAGCTCCTCATGTGTTTGCAGAATCTATGGCTATGGTAGTAGCATTTCTCAGTAGATTAGCCGCACGGGGTCTACCATTCCTTAGATGACTGGTTAGTCAGTGGCTGGTCCAAAGCTCAGGTTATATGCAGCATTTAACTCATATAGTCAGCCTTCAAGGCCTTAGGCCTTCTAATCAATGCAGACAAGTCTATCCTTTGCCTGGTATAGAAGATGCAGTTTATAGGGGCTGTATTGAACTCTACCGAGACCAATCTATTTAATCTCTCACAGCAGACTTCAAGATTCATTCAGTCACAACAGCCCAAAAGTGTATGAGGTTCCTAGGGCACATGGCCTTGTGTGCACGTATAGTATAATGTGCGAGGCTGCACATTAGGCCCATCCAGATGTGGCTGGCCTCAGGTGACTCACCAGGCACCTTCATCTGGGCCCTATGCTCATGGTATCTTTGTGGGTTCTAGTTTAGGTGAATTGGTAGTTAGCCTGTCAATGTCTGTGTGGGTATTCCATTCTTCAGCCTTAAACCATTGATGTCTGCATCACCTCTAGGGTGGAGAGATCATGTGGGGCCTCTCTGAACTCAGGGTTTTGGTCTTCAAGGGAACTCACTCTTCATATCAACTTCAGAGAGCTCAGAGCAATTTGTCTTGCCTGTTAGACTTTCCTAGCTCATATCAGTGGGAGAAATCTGTTTGTTCTTAGACAACAGTGCAGCAGTGTTTTACTTGAACAGGCAGGGAGGGGCTCTCTTATTCCTCCTTTGTCAGGAATTCCTGTGGAAATTGTGCATAGCATGTTCAATCAACCTCAAGGCCTCTTACCTGCCAGGGATGGAGAATGAACCAGCAGACCATCTGAACGGGTCCTTTTCCAATCATCACAAGTGGTCTCTTTGCCCAGATGTAGCCAGATGCATTTTCCAGCAGTGGGGGACTCCCTAAATAGACTTATTTGTGAACGAGTACAACAGAAAATTTTGTCAGTTCTGTTCCCTGCAATGCCTCAGACCGGGCTCCATCACAGAAGCCTTCCTATTACCCTGGACAGAAGAGCTTTACTATGGTTTTCCCCCAATCCCACTTCTACACAGAGTGCTTCTAAAAATCAAGTGGGATCACACCCCAGTATGTTGCTGTCAACAAGTGTTTTCTACCCTACTGGTCCTCTCAGTGGCAATTGCAGTCTTACTTCAGTTGCACCCGGATTTGATCTCTCAGGACCACGGTTAGCTGCTCCACCTGAACTGGAAGTCCCTTAATTTAACGACCTGGAAATGCCAGTGGAGTCCTGTTGGTTTCTTTCTTGGGTTTGTCTTGCTGTAGGAGGCTTCTGGGTACACGTCTGGCTCTGTTGATCTGTTTCCTTATTTCCTCGTGCGGGTATTGTAGTTTTGAGAATGCTTGGTGGAGATTTTGTAGGTGTTGGTCTCTGTCTGAGGGGTTAGAGCAGATGCGGTTGTACCTCAGTGCTTGGCTGTAGACAATGGATCGTCTGGACTCCACTGGCCATCACATACAGCCCCCAGCTAAAACTCCTCCAACGCATCATCAAGAATCTACAACCCATCCTGGACAATGATCCCACACTTTCACAGGCCTTGGGTGACAAGCCAGTCCTTGCCCACAGACAACCTGCCAACTGAAACATATTCTCACCAGTAACTGCACATCGCACCATAATAACTCTAGCTCAGGAACCAATCCATGCAACAAACCTCGATGCCAACTCTGCCCACATATCTACACCAGCGACACCATCACAAGACCTAACCAGATCAGCCACACCATCACTGGTTCATTCACCTGCACATCCACCAATGTAATATACGCCATCATATGCCAGCAATGCCCCTCTGCTATGTACATTGGCCAAACTGGACAGTCTCTACGGAAAAGGATAAATGGACACAAATCAGACATTAGGAATGGCAATATACAAAAACCTGTAGGGGAGCACTTCAACCTCCCTGGCCACACTATTGCAGACCTTAAGGTGGCCATCCTGCAGCAAAAAAACTTCAGGACCAGACTTCAAAGAGAAACTGCTGAGCTTCAGTTCATCTGCAAATTTGACACCATCAGCTCAGGATTGAACAAAGACTGTGAATGGCTTGCCAACTACAGAACCAGTTTCTCCTCTCTTGGTTTTCACACCTCAACTGCTAGAACAGGGCCTCATCCTCCCTGATTGAACTGACCTCGTTATCTCTAGCTTGCTTGCTAGCATATATATACTGCCCCTGGAAATTTCCACCACATGCATCTGAAGAAGTGGGTATTCACCCACGAAAGCTCATGCTCCAAAACGTCTGTTAGTCTATAAGGTGCCACAGGATTCTTTGCAGCTTTTACAGATCCAGACTAACACGGCTACCCCTCTGATACTTGCCCTCAACTAAGGGAGCCTGTTTCCTCTGAGGACTTGAACTTGGTTTTGTCTAGACTTACAAGACCAGCATTTGAGCCTTTGGCAAAATGCTGTTTACTGTACCTTTCGTGGAAGATGGTTTTCCTAATTCCTGTCACTTCTGCCAGGAGAGCCTCTGAAATGTGTGCCCTTGCATCCGATCCATTGTGCAGTCTTGTTTAAAGATAAGTTGTACTTATACCCTCATCTGAGTTTTCTCTCTAAGGGAGTTGCAAATTTTCACATCAGTCCATGTACTTACCTGTATTTTACCCCAAGCCACATGCAATTAGGGATGAGCAACAGCTTATGGTTACACACACTGGACGTTAGATGAGTACTGACATTCTACATAGACAGGACCAAACTGTTTTGTGGCTATAGCGGACAGAAAGAGAGATCTTTCAGGTCCTAACCGAGAATTTCATCTTGAATATCTTTTTGTATCTGTGCTTGTTATGATCTAGCTAGCATTTGACCACAATGCAAACTGGCTGCTCACTCTACAAGATAGCAAGCTTTCCTTGGCGGCATTCCTAGCGCAGATTCCCTATCCTGGACATGTGTATAGCAGCAACTTGGTCACCAGTGCATACTTTCTCTTCCCATTATTCCATCATCTAGTACTCTAGAGACAATGCCAAATTTGGTCGAGCTGTACTACAGTGTGTGCGTGCGTGTGTATGTAACTCCGATTCCTGTGTCTGGGAGTCACCAAGAATCAAATGTGCATGTGCAATCATTCAAAGAAGAAAAAACAGTTACTAAACTTTTGTAACTGTTGTTCTTTGAAATATGTTGCATGTGTCCATTCCATGACCCACCCTCCTACTTCTGTACATCGGAGTTTCCAGAAAGAAGGACCTGAGGGGGCTTAGGGTCGACTGAGCCATTTATCCTTGCGCCAGTGGTGCATGGTGGCATAGGGTGCTCAAGCTACCTAAAGAGGTCCCTCTGAGGGAAAAATTTCCAGCATCTATGTGTGGGGTGCGCACACATCGAGTGGAATGGACATGTGCAACATATCTCAAAGAACAACAGTTACGAAAGGCAAGTAACCATTTTTTGGTAACATCACTGCTGGTCCTATGCTATCTGTATCTGGCACCTTGCACTTCATTTGTATCTGTTTTCTTGCCCTGGTTTTATCTCCTAGCTTCACCTCAGGGCTTTACCCTTCCATGGCTTGGTCCCACACATTCCAGATAGTGTTGTCCCTTTGCTCCCTTTATGACACAGCTATGCTTGGACAAAAATCTTACCCTAAATATGACAAAAGCCAGCAGGCCTAGAGCCCCAGAACCATTTGCTGATAAGCGATACCATGGCAAGTTAAAAGGAAAAACTACTGTTAAACATAATGAAAAGTTAAAATGTTAGAGGAGAGAGTTGTCTGTGTTTTTTTTTAAACCTAGTAGATAACCCAAACTGACACTAAGATAGCGTACCACAAAGTATTTTCCCTCATGGGTAATTGGCATACTGTGTGTGTGTGTTTACTGTAAAATGTAATTATAAATACCTTAATCTGCTGTGCATATTTTAAAAAATGTAAAAAATGTTTGCTAGAAAGCAAATGTCATTCAGTATCATGCGTTTTATCCTTTCCTCAATAAAAGGGGCACTTGGTGGGGAGCAAATATTGCTGGTGGAAAACATAAAATTACACTGTAATGCCTTTTTTAAAGCTACATCTGAATAAAGAGTATCTAATGTCACAAATATATAAACTCTTTTACTTTAATAATACCATATTATAATGAATGGAAAACTTCTGCAATAAAAGCTTTTAACTAGAATTTTAGCTAAAAAGCAGATTAAGGCCCCAGTTCAGGAGATACTTAAACATACTTAAGTACCTTCTTGAAGTGGGAATCATATTTTTATAATTTATTTTCCTCCCTACAGAAGATGGATCTGGCTAGCTGGGCCAAGTGGTGTGTAGTTTAGGGAATTACATGGCTGAACTGTTTGTGCTGTACCAGATCTCAGAATTGCAAGAGGAAAAGTGTTATGCCATAAATCTACTGCACAGCCTATTTCACACTGTTAGTTAAAAGTAAAGCTATGCAAGGAGAAAACTTAAATAAGAAAAACACTATTAGAGATTAAAATAAAAAAAAGCTAAATATCTTTAAAAGCCAAGAGCTCTCTAAATTAGGGCTGTCAAATTATTAAAAAACTTAATCACCATTAATCGAGCTGTTAATAATACCATTTATTTAAATATTTTGATGTATTCTACATTTTAAAATATATTGATTTCACTTACAACACAGAATACAAAGTATACAGTGCTCACTTGATATTTATTTTTTATTACAAATATTTGTACTGTGAAAAACAAAAGAAATAGTATTTTTCAATTCACTGAATACAAGTACTGTAGTACAATCTCTTTATCATGAAAGTTGAATGTACAAATGTAGAATTGTGTACAAAAAAATAACTGCACTCAAAAACAAAACAGGTTAAAACTTTCGAGCCTACAAGTCCACTCAGTCCTACTTCACGTTCAGCCAATTGCTCAGACAAGTTTGGTTACTATTTGCAGGAGATGATGCTGCCTGCTTCTTGTTTAAATGTCACCTGAAAGTGAGAACAGGCATTCGCCTGGCACCTTTGTAGCCGGCGTTGCAAGATATTTACATGCCAGATGCACTAAAGATTCATATATCCTTTCATGCTTCAACCACCATTCCAGAGGATATACGTCCATGCTGATGACAGGTTCTGCTCGAGAATGATCCCAAGCAGAGTGGACCGACGCATGTTCATTTTAATCATCTGAGTCAGATGCCACCAGTAGAAGGTTGATTTTCATTTTTGGTTGTTCGGGTTTTGTAGTTTCTGCATCAGAGTGTTGCTCTTTTGAGACTTCTGAAAGCATGCTCCATACCTTGTCCCTCTCAGATTTTGGCCGGCACTCCGAATTATTAAACCTTGGATCAAGTGCTGTAGCTATTTTTAGAAATCTCAGATTGGTCATCACTTTGCATTTTGTCAAATCTGCTGTGAAAGTGTTCTTAAAACGAACATGTGACCCCTATAACATGACACTGGTTAAAGTAAATTCTGACATGGGAGAAATATAGAGGGCTGTACATGTCTATATTTCTTATATCTGCTAATTTACTGTCATCTGCAAAAAGCTAACTTTTGGGTGATATTCATAGACTCATAGACTCTAGGACTGGAAGGGACCTCGAGAGGTCATCGAGTCCAGTCCCCTGCCCTCATGGCAGGACCAAATACTGTCTAAACCATCTCTGATAGACATTTATCTAACCTACTCTTAAATATCTCCAGAGATGGAGATTCCACAACTTCCCTAGGCAATCTATTCCAGTGTTTAACTACCCTGACAGTTAGGAACTTTTTCCTAATGTCCAACCTAAATCTCCCTTGCTGCAGTTTAAGCCCCATTGCTTCTTGTTCTATCATTGGAGGCTAAGGTGAACAAGTTTTCTCCCTCCTCCTGATGACACCCTTTTAGATACCTGAAAACTGCTATCATGTCCCCTCTCAGTCTTCTCTTTTCCAAACTAAACAAACCCAATTCCTTCAGCCTTCCTTCATAGGTCATGTTCTCAAGACCTTTAATCATTCTCGTTGCTCTTCTCTGGACCCTCTCCAATTTCTCCACATCTTTCTTGAAATGCGGTGCCCAGAACTGGACACAATACTCCAGTTGAGGCCTAACCAGCGCAGAGTAAAGCGGAAGAATGACTTCTCGTGTCTTGTTTACAACACACCTGTTAATGCATCCCAGAATCACGTTTGCTTTTTTTGCAACAGTATCACACTGTTGACTCATATTAAGCTTGTGGTCCACTATGACCCCTAGATCTCTTTCTGCCATACTCCTTCCTAGACAGTCTCTTCCCATTCTGTATGTGTGAAACTGATTGTTCCTTCCTAAGTGGAGCACTTTGCATTTATCTTTATTGAACTTCATCCTGTTTACCTCAGACCATTTCTCCAACTTGTCCAGATCATTTGAATTTTGACCCTGTCCTCCAAAGCAGTTGCAATCCCTCCCAGTTTGGTATCGTCCGCAAACTTAATAAGCGTACTTTCTATGCCAACATCTAAATCGTTGATGAAGATATTGAACAGAACCGGTCCCAAAACAGAACCCTGCGGAACCCCACTTGTTATACCTTTCCAGCAGGATTGGGAGCCATTAACAACTACTCTCTGAGTACGGTTATCCAGCCAGTTATGCACCCACCTTATAGTAGCCCCATCTAAATTGTACTTTCCTAGCTTATCTATAAGAATATCATGTGAGACTGTATCAAATGCCTTACTGAAGTCTAGATATATCACATCCACCGCTTCTCCCTTATCCACAAGGCTCGTTATCCTATCAAAGAATGTTATCAGATTAGTTTGACACGATTTGTTCTTTACAAATCCATGCTGGCTATTCCCTATCACCTTACCACCTTCCATATTGGTTAATTATAATCTGTTCCGTAAGAAAGAACATGTAGTGTTTAACTATTCCATATTGTTATGGTGCCAAGTGTGAATGGTTTGCATGTTGGGCATCATTGATGTATGGGCATCATTGATGTACATGCATCAAAGATGAAACTCAGCATAGAGTTAAAGATGCCATGCAGTAACTTCTGTCTCAGTTGTAAAGGGTATTGTATAGATTAATGCACTCTACTTTGTCTAGGCAGTTAGACCAGGAGCTGACAGGCACCCAGGGGCTTCTAGATGACAGAGAATGTTAAAACAGTCCCATGTGGAGATAAATGTTATGGGACTGTAAAATTGAGAAAAACAAAGCCATCTAATGCTGTTTTGTTCCAGTAACTTCACTACAGTGTAAGAGATGATAAATTCAAGCGGAATCCTGCTGTACAGTGACTGGCAGCACATTCTGTATCTATCTCACGACTGCTAAAAGCAAGAGATTGATAATTTGGAAAGGGCAAAAGCTTTAAATGAGACTGCTAAAATTAGAGTACTAGAACCTTCAAACTGTCCCTTTAATAAGGTACCAAGTTCTAAATAACCTCAGTTAGACACTGTGATTCAATTGCTGAAAAATTCATATTCACACTGCTCCTGTGAATACAGAGACCTGAAACCAAACAAAATTCATCCCCCTTCTCACTGGCCCAGACCTACCTATTTCTGTCTGATCAGAAAATCCAACCATATGTTAACAAATGTTCATGTAGTCAGTGTCAAGCTAACAGACCCTGGAGCTGCAGCCGTCTAGAAATATCAAACTATAATTTAAGAAAATTCACCCGTCACCACCTTCCTAAACACATGTACAAAATTTACAAAGAGAAAACTTATCACTTTTTAACAATGTTTGTCTCTTCTGCTTCCCAATCCACAGGCTTAGCCTCTTTCTGTAAATAGGCATAGACATCCTATTCTTCATTATATTTACTTTCTAAGAAAATGTTGCTATTGTTTACACAGCATGGTGGTTATAAAGTGTTATAAGAAATGCCTAGATTGTTTTATAATATGCACTGAATTATCCACTCATAGACTTAAAGTTGGAATTCTAGCTGCCCTCTTTTTTTTTAAAGCCAGCATCTATTTTTTCTGTAACAGTTTGCTTTGACCATATTTTAAACATCACTCTTCCGTTTTATGTTTTAGCTTTTCTCATAATTTCTGCCTGCAGCTGTGTATAGATTCTAGGGATGGAGTTAATTGCTAGTTAATGATTAAGATGTTCTAGAGCTTCCCCAACTCTTGTTAGCTTTCCTCCTAGATGGAGAGGTGGGGTGAGGGGGGGAGAGATTCTGTCTGACCATAGGAATGAGGTAAAGGGCAGAAAATGTATGCAAGACCTGGAAGAAGAGAGAGGAGGATTATGGCACAACATACTTTATCCCTCCCAAAAAATGTTTTACAAAATTTTATAAATAAACTCAGTCATTAGTAACATTCCAATAATTAATTATGATTTAAACACCAAAACATTGCAACATGTTGGTAGCTCATGAGAATTGGAACTAGCTTGGTTTCATTGGGTAAGCTGAATGCAACAGTAGACAAACAGCATTAATGGTTAAAAATAAATTAATATCATAGGTTGGGAATTTATTAATGAAATAGGTCATTCTTAACCTCCTTGTTATCAGTTACTGCCTGCCCGCTCCCTAGCCCTTTCTTTCTGCTGCAGTTCTGTTGTTAGTGACTGCACCGCTGCAATCTGGAGGAATCTATATGAATGCTTTTAAAAACTCTTCTTTGCTGCCAATTCTTCATACCATCCCTTACTTTTTAAACTTTGCCATATCCAATGACCTACCTAAACTCACTCCTGATTGTAACACTTTACAGTGATATTCATTGTTTTGAGCTGCTGTGCAGAGGGAGTCATAATATTCATTTCTGTCATAGAAATCTTGTTTTTATTTTGATTTGCCCCTTACTTACAAAGGGACTGTACCAACTATGTGCAGCTAATACTCTTGGAGAACAAATATAGAATGTTGTATATTAGCTACTAACAATCCTTGCCTTGGTATCTGTGGTAAGTAAACCTTCCTTTTCCTAGCTGTTTGTTTAATATTTGTATGATTGGTCCAAAATGTACATATGTGTATGCTTTTTCTTTGTATTGAAGATTAATCTTTTTCATAAATGAAACAATGCTTTAACTTTAAAGCACATGCAGTGGATGTCATCAGGACAAAATGACTTTTTAAATCTCCAGGAATATTCACTTAGTTTTGACACTGCATATTAAGCAAGCTAAATAACATAACCGTTACAAATATTAGTAATGTGCTTTATTAATATTTTAATAATTCAGACATCACTTTCAAAGCAGATAATGGTCAGTAAGCTTTGGCCTGTTCCACCCTCCTCCTCGTTCCCCCACCCTCCCCGGGCAAGATGTTGAGCACCTGCATTTTCCATTGAATAGAAGCTGTTGGTGGGCAGCACTTAGGAAAATCAAGCTCCTGGTAGCTAGCATTCTTGAGATAGTAGCACCGCAAATACATATGTAGTAACTAGCTTCAGACTTGAAGCAGAATTTTCTAGTGTCAAAACTAATTTGGTAGTATGTCATTATCTTCCTGTTTCGTTACAGGTGCGAGAAGATGTGTTAAATTCATTGAATAACAACTTTCTTCAAACACTAAACCAAGCGTGGAATGATCATCAGACAGCAATGGTGATGATTAGAGACATTCTCATGTACATGGTGGGTAATAGTGGTATTCCACTTTTCATCATTTACAGCCTGGTCTTCAGAAGTGTAAGCTGCTTTCCTTTTAGACCACTGTGGCAGGAGGGGGACCAGTAAGGTATGCACAGTAATCTGCTTTCCAAGAGAAGTTATTTATCTCAAAGATAAACTACTAAGAAGCCTAAATGAACAAGAAAATGGTAAACTGGTAATTTTGTTTCATTATCACGTTATTTGGTAGACAGAGCAGAGGTTATTGAAAGTGTTGTTCAGTTCTTTCTTTCTTGCTGTCACTTGTGCTTCAGGGATGGAAAAGGCTTTCAAAAGCCATGCAAAAGGTAAGGGTAATTGATTCAGAATACATAGTTTATTTTGTTTTCGTTTGAGCAGTTGGTTCTGAATTGTTTCTCTCTTCCAATTAAAGGAGACTTCACTTTTCTCAGACTTGGGCAAGTCTAATATAGTAGTCTTAAACTGCCTCATGATATTTACGTTTACATGTTCAACTTAGTCTGCTGTTTCTCTTTTGGTGAGTGAGAATCCAATCTCTAGATTTCCAGATTTCTGAGAGGTGTAAAATTGCAGTGAGGTTCCACTCTCAAGTCCTAGATTAGGATACCTCTGTTATCACCTCTAAATTTGGCTTGGAGACTTCCAAATATACTGTATAAATGCTCAGCGAATCTTGAAGATAATATAAGCAGGATGCAGTAGAATTACAGGAAGACAAAAAATTACCCTAATTTAAATTTCTCTTTAGTCTAATGTTCTTGTTATCCTGAAACTGAAAACCAGACGGTGACTCTCCCATCAAACTTACAGTGTAGTGGAATCTCCTTGAAACTCTGTGCTAGTTGTATTTGAGAAAAATAGATAGATATTAAGCAAAATTATTTACAAGTTGTGTTCCAGATTTACGTGGGTCCAAATTATTATTTTTGCTATTGACTTTGAGAGAAGAATCATTCATGATGCATGTGTGAATATGTTGCCCTCAACTGTAATTCAGAAAGAACATAAAGATCCTTCAATGCCTGATAGATAATAAACGTCTTCTTTCAGCTTGGATGGTGGAGTCCTTAGTGTTTTGAATCTGTAGCACTAGGGTTCTAGTGTGTTTTAAGTTAGCCGCTATGGAGTTTGAGCTCTCAGAAGGGAATGTAGTCTCTGGTGAGGAGGTGGTAGAATGGACTCTTGTATGCTCTCAGACCACGATTCATATTCCAGAACCAAAAAAACTTGATTGCAAAAGCCAGTTAAGTTTGCAAAATGACCGTATTATACTTTACTACCGTCTTCTTCCATTGTAGATAGTTCTTTATTAATCTTTAAGCTTGTCAGGGCAGGAAATCTGACCTTCTATAAGTCTCAAGTGCTGACATTATTATTATTTCCTTTCCAAATACCTGTTTTCAGCCTATTACAACTTCCGAATAAAATTATCTGTGCAAAAGCTTGGTGCACACAAGATATTTTTGAACTTGAATTGAGAAAAGTATACAAGTTATGGCTGTGAGTACTTCCTGTGGACCACATCTTGTAGTCTTTACAATTAATTCATTAAGTTCTGTGTGTGTTTAACAGGCATTTTCCTTGAGGTAGATCTTTTATTGTGAGAGTTTCTAATTAATATTTGTATGATTTGGTGATCTTCTGGCAACTAAGTCTGTGTAACAATGCATAAATCCAAATGTTCAGATATTTCAAGGCAACACAGGAAACATAGTTAAGCGTAGTATTCTTCTGAAGTTTGCTTTTATACATTTTAACAATGTGATTTTCACAACAAACAGAACTGCTAAAGGATAATCAGGAAAAAAGTTACTTTTAAAAAAAAATTTGTGGTAACACTGCGCATTAATGTTTCAGTGGAGCGTGCCAGCAGGCTGAATCAAGGTCAGGTATTTAGAATTAGTTAGTGATGCTGAGGATGATTACAGATACTCTGCAAGTGAACACAAATTGCTAGTAGGTGTGTACACTGATCAGTCGCTGAAAGTCAAATCATATTCAAATGTATGAAGCCTTAGGCCTTCCCTGTACTACAAAGGATTTGCTGGTGTAGCTATACTGGCAAACACTCCTGGTATAAACACAGTTTATAGCAGCAAGAGTTCTTTTGCTGGCATAGCTTATACTTGTTCCCCAAATGAAATAAGGTATACAACAAAATGACTTTTTTGCTGGTGTAATTGCATCTGCAATAAGGCTTTTGCTGGCATAGCTATGTTAGTTATGGGTGTGATTTTTTTTTTTCACATTACTAACTGAGATAGCTGTGCCGACAAAACTTTTAAGTGCAGTCCAGGCCTTAATTCTGTAGTTAAAACTTTAAACAGTCTCAGGGTGAAAAACACAAGCAGTAAAAGACCAAGTGAACCAACCCCTTGTTTCTCCAGATAATGTAATTTAAATACTTAGTACTTTATTTCCAAGTGCTTTATAAACATTACCTGATCCCCAAGAAATCTTCAAATTAGTTAAGAAAGAATAATACTCGTTTTACCGACTAGGCAGTGAGACAGAGGTTGTGATTTACATACTCTGGCGTTCAAGGCTGAGATCCAGCACATTCTGCTAGACCAGTGGTAGGCAACCTATGGCACGGGTGCTGAAGGTGGCACGTGAGCAGATTTTCAAGTGGCACTCACACTGCTTGGGTCCTGGCCACTGGTCCTGGGGGCTCTGCATTTTATTTAATTTAAAATTAAGCTTCTTAAACATTTTAAAAACCTTATTTACTTTACATACGACAATAGTTTAGTTATAGATTATAGACTTATAGAAAGAGACCTTCTAAGAATGTTAAAATGTATTACTGGCATGCGAAACCTTAAATTAGAGTGAATGAATGAAGACTCGGCACACCACTTCTGAAAGGTTCCTGACCCCTGTGCTAGACAGTGCTGTAATCTAACAGTGAAACAACCACAGTACCATACCCTCTAAGCCAGAGCACAAGTATGCAGATAAAAAAAGGAAATACAAATTTCATCTTAACCATAAAGTAACATGGATTTTAGACATATTTATTAATGTAAATCTGTGGGTCTAAACACAATAAGTGTATGGATATACAGATAAATTGGAACAGAAGTGACCAAAAAGCTTCTGTTTTTGAGATAAACTCTAATTCGGCAGAACTAGTAACTGGACAGGAAAGCAAACGGGATTGGTCTACGTCTATTAAGTGTAACTCATAATGAACAATAATAAGACCAATATCTTGAGAAACTATAGAGATGTGTTGAGTTCTATATAAGAACCAGTTAATGCAGCTTTTGATATAAAGGAATGTAGAACTTAAATAAATCCTGTGAAACAGTAGTAAAGCATAAGAAGTTGTGTTAGTAGCCCAGTTCACCAAAAATCAAGTGCTCAGCAAGGTGATTAAGCAAGAAAGTGCGCTGCGCCTTGGTTAGCAAAACCGGTTCAGTTTTATTAGACTGAACTGATATCTTGTGCTACAGCATGTCAAGAGAGCCAATGGATTCAATAAAATAAAGATGGAGGATCATAGTTCGTTTGAATTAGCTAAAACAAAGTCTTAATTGGTCAATACGCTACTAGAAGTTAAACAACTTTGAGCTATGGGACTCAGAAGTTCAGAAGTGCTACACTCCATGAGTCTCCAAGTCATGGTGAGCTGAAATATTAAAACCATATAGAAACCTAAATACCTTTTTGGTTTTATGTTATAAAATTTGAGTGAAATTTAGTGTTTGTAAAGGTGCAGTACTAACAGCCCTGGAGATTGAAGTCCTTACCTACAGCACTTGTATAGTCCCAGGAAGATCCAGTTTCCTGATGCAGACATGTCAGTATACCTTAATTGCAGTGTGAAGGAACCACCAGAAAAAATACAGTGGCTCAGTCTTCATGCAGAATAAGTATTCCTCTGTGTGCGCCAATCAGGATACCAGTGAGTGGCATTTATTAATGAGTTTGTGTGCACTTATCTTCTAACCCAGTGGTTCTCCAAACTTTCAAATTGTATGGTGTTTCTTAAAGTATGGGTCCCCTTGCAGGGTCTGTCTTGTGGCAACTAGAGTATTTGGTTACGTGAAATGCAATAGATAAGAGACAAGGTGAATGAGGCTGGTTTAATATGATGAATGGGGCTTTTTTTTCCTAACACCTAATATGTATATGTACTTTTTTCCCTTCTCCCTAGTTGTAGTATTTAAAGTTTTAATACTGACACTTTCTGGTTGAGTCCACTACGTCAATTCTTCAATGTCACTTTTCTCTCTGTGTGTGTGTGTACACCTCTTATTTTGGTGTTATCAACAAAGTGTGGTATTGGTTTAAATTACATGCGACAGGCATGAATTACTCTGCAGTTGCAAGTCCTAGCCATGGCAGGGATCTCTGCCTTAAGATTGATAAATACACAATTGAAACTTTCCAGGTTGTTGAGGGAAGCCTTTTGTATCAATGTCATATGTTTTACTGTTGTACTGTAAGCAATTGTGTGGATCACGTTGTATTGATCCATAATATTTGGTTGTAATCACTGACATAAATTTGGACATAATCACCTCCATTTAAAAATTGTTCCTATATTTTCCTACTGTAAGGATAAACATACCTGATGCATGAACTTGTAGTCTTCTAGTGTATGTCTACACAGTAGTCTGAAGGTACAATTACAGCTTGAGCAGGCATACTCAAGCTAGCTTTGATTTATGTACCTGGGGCCCCAGATGGGATTGTAGCTGGATGGCTAGCTGAGCCTGTGCTGGTGCAGCTCAGTTATTTTTAGCAAGCTAGCTCAATGAAAGCTCCTGCAAGTATGCCCATACATGCTGTCCCAATAACAATGTAGCTATATCCTTAGGAGGGAAAAAAAAGCAATGTCCGCTGGAGCCATTCACTCCTCTTTCTTCTCACAGGGCTTGATGGATACAAATGGTACAGGGCCCACCAGCCTTTCAGTGTTTTGACAGTTGAAAGTACAGTGAGCTTGGAGCACACACAGTCCTCAACATTTTCCTTGCCATTCTCCCGTGCGCCCCGCCTCCCTTTTTTTTTTCACTGCCCATTTGGATGACTTTTTTTTTTTTAAAGTAGTCAGTCAGAAAAACAAGATAGGTGGGGTGATATCTTTTATTGGACCAATTTCTGTTGATGAGAGAGAAGTTTTCGAGCTATGCACAGCTCTTCCTGAGCTATGTAGCTCAAAAGCTTGTTTCTCTCACCAACTGCAGTTGGCTCAGCAGAAGATTTTACCCTCACCCACCTTGTTTCTAATACCCTGGGACTGACACAGCTACAAAAATACTGCATACAGTCAGTCATTAGGACAGCTTCCCCTTTCTCTAATGACAGTACTGTTTAACCAATTTTCTTAAGCATTTTTCTTTTTGTTTTTTGGAGTCCACTGAGTGCACAGTTTGCATGACTGAAAAGCTGGTTTATAGCTTTGTGCAGTTCAGTCCATTAGGTGCTAATCTTCAGTGTCTGGAAGTCCCATGACTTGTAATGCTAGTCATGATCATTTCACTGTTTCCTTGCCCCCCCCCCCCACACACAACTTCCCCTTCGTATCCTCACAGTTGCAAATCTAGTGCATGAGTGTTTGAGAAATAACATCCACCAATTGTAAGGGTTGGATTTTTTGTTTTTGTTTTGTTTGAGTAGGGGCTGTTTATTTATTACAAGTCTGCATCATGCATAGACCAATGAGGCCTTGATTTATGATTGATGTTTGTCTAGGTGCTACTGCAATACATACTTCTGGGGGAATTCTGTGCCACTGCGCACATGAAGAATTCATGCCCCCTACAGATTTTTTTTTTCCTCTGCAGAATATAGATTCTGCTGGAGAAGTGCTGCAGTTACACCTTTCACTTATCAGGGACTGCTGTGGCGCCAGAAGAGAGGGCTTCCAAGTTGAAAGTCTGGGTTCCTCACAGTGGGGCCAGGTGAGGAGGCACCAGATGGACAGATTGGGGCTTCTGGGGAATCACAGACTGGGGTTCAGAAGGGCTAGTGATCCCCTAGCAGTTCCACTCTGGGGTGCGGGCTCAGGAGCTAGTGGGGTGACAGCATTGAGCCAGGGGCTGAATGGGAGGTAGGTTGCTGGGTCACATGGTGGCAGGGAGATAGAGAGATGCATGGGCACGGGGGCAGATGTATCTGATGGAAGGGAGAGGCTAGGAGTCAGCTGGGGTCTTCCTGGCGGAGGCTTCTCAACTCCCTAACCATCCTTCCCTCCACCCTTCCAAAAACCTTAGTTCCATTCTTCTCCCAGCCACACCCAACAA
Source organism: Gopherus flavomarginatus (assembly GCF_025201925.1). Lineage (NCBI taxonomy): Eukaryota > Metazoa > Chordata > Testudines > Testudinidae > Gopherus > Gopherus flavomarginatus. Next base: position 77,753,973 of record NC_066624.1, on the reverse strand, counting down.
ACCTCCAGGTTCATTCCCAGGCTCCTTCCCTCTTCCTTAGCTCCTCCATTACCCCCACTCCCCCAAGCCTTTGCACTGCCTCAAAGGGGTCATGAAGTACCTTTTCTTTATTGTAGTTTAAATGAATTACTCAAAGTTCTCTGTTAATATACCTAGTAAGGAAGCTGTCAACAACAAAAATTTCCTAAATCTTTGTTTTTGTCTGGTTTTCTTACTTGCTGACAGGTATTTTGAAACAAACTGCCAAAATAATTGAAACTGGTGTGATTATATTGTGTGATTTTGACAAATAAAATATGCAGAATTTTGCAGAATTTTAAAATATTGTGCGCAGAATTTTTTTTGGGGGGGGGGTGCAGAATTCCCCCAGGAGTAAATACAAATGATGACCAGGTACATGTTCAGTCCTCTTTGTCTTCTCCATCTGAACTTGGTAGGGCTGCTTGAGATTCCTATATATGAGTGAGGCTGGGCTATTTATTTAGTGTGTATATATATTATTATTACTGAGGGCATTCTGCGCTAAAAAAATTGCACCAAAATGTTAAAAATTCTGTGCACGATATTTTAAAATTCTGCAAATCTTATTTGTCAAAATAACACTACATAATCATGCCAGTTTCAATTATTTTGGTAATTTTATTTCAAAATACCTGTTGGCAAGTATGTCTGTAACAGTACAGATATGCACAAAAATTCCCCCAGGAGTAGAGTTAAAGAAACCCCTATGACAATGCAGTTCCTCTTTCTCTGCCTCCTTTTGCCTTCTCCCCGCCCCCAGGCCCAGCCAGGGGCCCCCTTACCCAGGTACCTTCACCCCCCAGAGACCAGCCATGCGTCCCCCCGCCATCCATCTCCCTCCTCTTCCAGAGCCCAGGGATCCAGAGGGAGAAGCAGCCTGATGCGCCGTCCAAGGTTTGCATGGATTTTCATGCACACTGCCATCTCCTTCCCTCAGGACATACTGGGAACTGCAGCTGCCAGGAACCCTCTAGCTCCTGCTCCCCCTCAGCAGTGTCTTCTATGTGTGAGGTGGGCTCTGCCATGTCCAGTAGCCCATAGTGGTGGCTGGCAGCACTGCAGCCCATTTCTGTGGGGGAAAGGAAATTCTGCCTGCGCAACATTAATTTCTGCAAAATTCTGCATTGCACAGTGGCACAGAATTCCCCCAGAAGTAATATATGAGACATTGTTTAATGCCAAAGAAGTAAAGTTGAGAATCTGTGTTTAAATCCACTTACTAACCTTGCTTAGAAGTAACCAATATTAGGATACTTTGTGGAAACCTTCAGTGCAGTATTTGGCAGCTCTTAATACTCCAGAGTAATCGAGTGTTCACTTGTGGCTTACATTTGATTAATTAGCTGCCCCTTTCAGCAGGCTTTTTTTCCCTTACACCAAAGTGAGAACCTAATCGAGAGAAATGAACTACGTAAAAAGAAATGTTATCAGAAGAAAATATCTTTTTCTATAGCTTCAGAAATACTGAAGTGTGTACTACATATTTGTAATTTTATTTCACTGACTTATAAACTTTTTACAGTTATAGACTTTGAGAAACTATTGAACAAAATCAATATTTTTTCATACCTGTTAACATGTTGTAAAAAGAATTGGTTTAATAAAACTTCCAGAAGTCATAGAGCTTTATTTAAAGCCTGTTTCTAAGTACACTTACAATTTCAGATCCTCTTCTGTTATTAGAAGGCCAGTCTATATCTTTCATTTAAAAATAGTTATATTTACCTCCTTTATCATTTTTTTTCCAGATAGCCCTATCTGATGTGTTGGGCAGGATACTTTCTTTCCTATGGATTTGGAGGACTTGCTATAGATCAGGGATTCTCAGACTGGGGTTCAGGACCCCTTAGGGGGTCACAAGGTTATTACATTGGGGATCGCGAGCTGTCAATCTCCACCCCAAACCCCGCTTTGCCTCCAGCATTTATAATGGTGTTCAATATATTAAAAAGTGGTTTTAATTTATAAGGGAGGGTCGCACTCAGAGGCTTGCTGTGCGAAAGGGGTCACCAGTACAAAAGTTTGAGAGCCACTGCTATAGATTGAGGGGCTCTGCCATGGGAAATGAATGTAACAATCCAACATAAAGCCTAAGTGTTGGCTTAAAAATTTAGCACTCCCATATCTTTGTAGTTTTATACTTCTGTTTATTTCATTTGAATGTACAGTTGATACAGCGTATCCTATTGGTTTAAAATAGGAAGGAATGTCCGAGTTTTAATCACAACTCTATGACTTGATCAAGTAACCAGTAGCATTTCTCAGTGATGTTGAAACTTAATTGCTTACTCTTTGAAGATACATAAAGTACTGTGTAATGCTAGGCATTATTATTTGCTCTTATTTTATCCTCTAAAATGAGTCAGAACCAAAAGTAGTAAATATGACTGGCATCTATCATTACACTGTGATGCTCATTATGTCAAAACTTATTGCATGCTTCCCCAAACATAATCACAGGTAAAGTCATAAACAATATTTAAATGGAGCCAAATTGTTGTACCTTGTTTATCTCCAGGTACTGTCAGTAGAGATTTTGTTCAGTCGAGAAAAGGAGAATGTTTTGTACATTCTAAATTTGGGACATCCCCTAAACTATATGCTCTGGCTCACTCTAGTTATTTACCCACTTGCTGCATAATTAGTAAACATTTCAGGATAGCCAAAGTACCCATTGCTGGCATTCTTATTGTTGATGCTTCAGTGAATGCATCGCACTTATTAATATACTTTTTATATGTGTTAGTTTTCCTCCATCACACATGTATAGTTCACCATTACCTAACAATGTGGGTCCCAAGTTCAGCTGCTTCTACTTGGCGTTTCTGATGTTTATGAACTCTTGGTTTTGAAGTGTAGGTTCATTATTTGCTGAATTCAGATTCCCATGGTTGATCAGCAGAAATGCATTTGAACTGCTAGTGAATGAATATCAAGGCATAAACTTAACATAAATGATAAATTCCTTTGGTTTAAAATGTCCCTTTGAATGGTCAGATGGACGGTGCTACAAACTGAGAATCCCTATTTCTCAAAAAATCAGGTGTGCACAATACCACCATGCTATGCCACCAGTCTGCCTCCAAGGCTCAGGTCCACCCATTTTTTTTCAAACCATATTAGCACCTTAATAAAAAAAGTTTTTAAAAAGGATGTTCTTATTCAAATGTGCATTGGTTTGGATCCTATGGTAGGTGCTCTCGTGCTCCGTGCTTGCAAGATCAGTGCCAGGTGTTTGCCCTGTGCCTCAAAAGGCATAACAGCTGTGATTCTCCCTCATTTTCCCACTTATCACCCATAGCAGTGAAGTGGAACCTGGTAAGTGTCCAACTTGTTAATTAATAGCTATTAAAATTAATTTATAGTTAAATCTCTGAAAACGCTTCCAAAATCTTCAGAACTCCTCTAATCTATAGATATGCAACTAATATACATGCAGCCTGGCTGAACTGAATACCAATGAACAGTCCTTCCTTTATAGCCTCCTCCCCAGTACAGGGCTCCTCAGCATGGTGGATTTACCAACAAAAAACAGTTTATTCTTGCTTGGATGGTGCTAAAAATGTTTCAAAACCATATATACATAGCTTTGTTATAGAATGACTTACAAAAAGTCTACCTAGTTTACTGCACAGTTTAATTGTTTTGTAATGGATTGAATTTATTAGAATCTTTCTACCAAGTAAGTTTAACGCCTTCCTAGAGTTTTTTTAATGTGAGCTGAATGCTAAATACATAGGGCCTAAAGTAGCTGGATCGATCAATCTCTTATCTGTTAGCCGCCTACGTGAAGAAAATAAACAAGGATGCCAACTATGGTGATTGTTTTTATCAAATCTACACAGTTCCGCTAAAAACTGGAGCAAAGATGCCAATTTATTTCATGTGAGCCATTGAAATAGCACTGACTGTTGGTAATTTAGTTTTACTACAAATTTGTTTTTTAAAAGTGCCTATGGAGATTATAGATTATTTATTATATAGTAACCACTTGAGCTGCCCTTGGAGACTCTAATAGCTATTGTTTATAAATACTTTTACTTAACTGCAGAGGTCACTTCTTTCTGAAATATTGCATCCAAAGCAATGATAATCAGGAAAAGGTGGAAGTAACTAATGTGCAGGTTAGTTTTTTGCAAACTGCAGAAATAATTTGTAATGCAAAAGCCTAAAATAAAATATGAAAGTTTCAAACTTACATACGAGTTGAGAAAAGGAAGCTATAGCTATGTGTAATGTTGGTAAGCTAATATCGCACGTTTTTCTTTCCTCTTTTTTGTTTAATTTTACCTTTTTAATGTTAAAGTACAATTTTCAGTTAAGTTAGTAATGTGTATATACATATAGTTTTGTGCATTTTTATACTAATAACCAGACCCGGGCAAAGATGTTTATGTAGTGAGTCACATTTATGGTTTCAGTTTCCTGATCTGATATTAAAAACCTTCTGTAAATTATAGGCCTTTGCTAATTTTGATTTACAGCAGCTTTAAAACAGAAGTGCATTAGATTATTATTGTTTTGTTTTTCCTTTAGTTCTGTCTTCCTTGAATGTTCCTTGGCATCAATCTGAGTTTCATGTAGGTCCATTATATAATAGTGCATGGTTCTGTGACCTATAATTGTGTTTTAAAGGCAGTTTTAGCTCACGTGACATATTTCAGTTTCGTAATTGAATTTCAGTTGTTTAGCTATACCATATCTTGTAACATATGTAAACAAGCTCTTCTTCTTTTCATTTACACACACAGTCTACAACAGCCAATGCCAAATTGCATATTAGCAAAGATTCTCTGTAAATCTGAATAGACAGGTAGATTTAAACAATTAAGGATAGCTTGTGACATTAAGCTACAGCCTAGCCCAACATTGAGTGGTGTGGAATGTATTGCCTTAGTGGAGCGCTAGCAAGTAGAGCATAATGGCTGCCAGGACTCTCTAGGAATGCCTATTCTGTGCAGAGCGTTCTGTGTGTTTTACTTCCATGCTGACTGGGGCACAGAACAAGGGCCCGTGGCCCTTATTTCCTTGGCTTAGGTCAGCACTGATTGATAGGCCTGTGAGTTCTGCCCTATGAATACAAGGGACTCCCATTGTGCATGGTTCATATGCATGGGGGCAGGGAGCAGAGGCTCGTTACTATTTATTTTTTAATATGGTATTTATTATTATCGCAGTGCTGCAGCGATCAATGCAGTGGGCATCAATTTTAGTAGGTCTGGTGCAAGTGTGATAAGTTGACAGTTGAGTGTCTCCTGTTGACCAAGCGTGATGTAGATGCTGCTGTAAGTTACGTCGACTTAAGTTACGTAACTTAACTAGTGTAACTTAAATTGACTTGCATGGTTAGCATAGACATGGCTTCAGAGCCCAGGTCTACAGACACAGGCTTGCACGGCTCATGCTACAGCACGAAAAACAGCTGTGTAGACATTCAGGCTCAGGCTGGAGCTTGAGATCTGAAACCTGGGGAGGGAGGTGGGTTTTAGAGCCCGTTTTGCAGCCCAAGCCCAAACATCTATACAGCTGTTTCCAGCGTCAGAGTCTGGGTCTGCAGACTTGGACTCTAATACTTAAAATGCAGTATAGGCAGGCACATTGTACTGGAAACTCTACAAAAAAGTGATTGAAAGTCATTTCCTGCCCCAGAGAACTCATCTTTACTTTCCTCCTTTTTATACTATGGAGAGACTGGGAAAGTAGTTGATTTTAGTGTAGATAACTTGTTTTAGGTTAAATCCATAATCACTTTAGCAACTTTCTGGAGTGTGAATCATTGCCAACGCCAACCTGGCTCCTGGGAGTTTCTGTTATCCTTTCAAGCACTTGCTGCTGCTGTTCCTGGGAAGTAAATGGCGCTCCCTCATCTACAACCTTTTTGTGTACTAAACCTGGGCCACATGGGCTTTAGTCCCACAGTTGTCTCTAATTTTTGAAAGTATAAGTAAAAAAAGAGTAACTTTCCCCCAGTGGGAAGCAAATCTGCAGCTTCAGGAGCAACAGTAATGCTGTTCTAACTCTGTGGTATCACAGATTCACTGTTGTAATAGCATCATTAGTACTTATACCATGGATACTATACAGATTAGTCACTTCCCCGGTTTTAATCTCATTAAATTGATACAGTATTTAAACTCTGTTCATAAATTTTCTTTGCAGATATGATGCCCTTTTCCCCTCAAAGTTGCCTAGAATATTAAGTTATTATTTAATTGCCTCAACTTTGTTGATCTTTTTACAAAAGTACACTTTGTCTTGGTTTTATTCCAGAATCACAAGACAAGGACTATAATGTTCTTGTGTGCAAGTCTATAAACAAGGCAGTGAAATAAATAACACAATATCTCAAGGTATCAGGAAAATCTGGTTAACGGTAGTATCCTCTAACAACCATCTTCACTGTGTGACATAAGGACGGTGAATTTGTTAGGCCAGTTAGGCCAGGTCCAGACTAGAGCTTTAAATCGATTTTAAGAGCTCTAAATCGATTTAAAGCTGTAACCGTCCACACTACAGAGTGCATAAAATCGATTTTAAGGGTCCCTAAAATCGATTTTGGAACTCCATCAAAACGAGAGGAGTAACCCCAAAATCGATTTTTTAAAATCGATTTTATGATAGTGTGGACGGCCATCGAAGTTAATGGCCTCCGGGACGTATCCCACAGTGCTCTAGTGGCCGCTCTACACAGGTAAAGGTACTCTTCTGCTGGCCAGGTAAACAGGAAAAGCCCCGGGAAGTTTGAAATTCCATTTCCTGCTTGCACAGCGTGGAGCTCTCAGCAGCAGAGAGAAGAATGCAGTCTCCTGAAAATAGGAAAAGAGTTCCAGCATGGAGCACACAGGAGTTACTCGATCTGATAGCTGTATGGGGAGAAGAGTCAGTGCTTTCAGAACTGCGCTCGAGCAGACGAAATGAGAAAACCTTTGAAAAAATTTCTAATGCCATGCGGGAGAGGGGACATACCAGGGACTCGTTACAGTGCCGAGTGAAAGTGAAAGAGCTCAGACAGGCGTATCAGAAGACCAAAGCAGCAAAGGGCAGGTCAGGCTCTGCCCCCAAAACATGCCGGTTCTACGACGAGCTTAACGCAATATTGGGGAACAGCGCAACGACGAACCCCCCCTTGTCTGTTGATTCAGAGGTGGGTGTCGTGATTCCTGCAACTACGGAAGATTTATTTGATGGCGATGATCAGTATGATGAGGACCAAGAGGAGGAGGCTCCAGCAGAGAGCACAGAGCATTTTATCCCCCCAAACAGCCAGGATCTTTTCCTCACCCTTACTGAGGTTCCCTGCCAGCCATCTCAAGGCAGTACTCCAGAAAATGAAGCTGAGGGACCGTCCTCTGGTGAGAGTAATTTTTTTACTAAAAGCTTCGGTTTAATGTAAGCCTTTTTTACTGGGTGCTTCAAATCACTACCTGTACTTAGAGTCACTGACCAAGTAGATTAAAAACCTTTCCTAAAACAGTGACCCATGAGGTGGTTTTTAGAAAAGTCTCCATTGTAACAGGGCGGATTCATCCTGCTTGTTGGGGGAACGCGAGAGCAAACCGGGGAAGGAGAGTAGCTTCGCCGCGGTTTGCTCTCGCGTTCCCCGAACCACCGAGCAAACCGCAGGCAAGGAGACCTGCTTGTTCAGGGAACGCGAGAGCAAACCGGGGAAGGAGACCAGCTTCGCCGCGGTTTGCTCTCGCGTTCCCCGAACCACAGAGCAAACCGCAGGCAAGGAGACCTGCTTGTTCAGGGAACGCGAGAGCAAACCGGGGAAGGAGAGTAGCTTCGCCGCGGTTTGCTCTCGCGTTCCCCGAACCACCGAGCAAACCGCAGGCAAGGAGACCTGCTTGTTCAGGGAACGCGAGAGCAAACCGGGGAAGGAGACCAGCTTCGCCGCGGTTTGCTCTCGCGTTCCCCGAACCACCGAGCAAACCGCAGGCAAGGAGACCTGCTTGTTCAGGGAACGCGAGAGCAAACCGGGGAAGGAGAGTAGCTTCGCCGCGGTTTGCTCTCGCGTTCCCCGAACCACCGAGCAAACCGCAGGCAAGGAGACCTGCTTGTTCAGGGAACGCGAGAGCAAACCGGGGAAGGAGAGTAGCTTCGCCGCGGTTTGCTCTCGCGTTCCCCGAACCACCGAGCAAACCGCAGGCAAGGAGACCTGCTTGTTCAGGGAACGCGAGAGCAAACCGGGGAAGGAGAGTAGCTTGATTACCAGTACAATCTACTACAGGGATTACTAGCCATTATTAACTTACCATTTTCTCCGGGCACGGTCTGTGTGCTCCCCTGACCTGCGTCTGAGCAGAACTCTCTGTCCTCAGCCACAAGCAATAAGTATTAAAGGAATCCTAAGGTGACCTTGTGGTAAAGTAAAATGTTCAAGGTTCGGTAACAGGCACAGGTCAGTGAGGAGAAAGACTGTATGCATGGTTGTGTGAAATGTGTCTCTTATGATTCTTTTATCACTCTTTCCAAACCCCACCCCCCCACACACAGCTGCACATTTCTCCAGCCTCCCTCTCGCTTCTCATCTACGTGAGGGGGGGTATCATAAGAAGACTGAGGAAAAGGAGGACGCGTGAGGACATGTTCAGCGAAATTATGGCAGTAACCCGTACAGATAGAGCTCTGCAGGGAGACTGGAAGCAACTGGTCGCAAAGTACAGGGAGGCTGCCAGTCAACGCGAAGACAGGAGGGACGCCAAAAATGATGTCAGGTGGCAGGAAGATCAGCGCTGGCGAGCAGCAACTCTGGATCTTCTTCGTGATCAGACTGACATCCTCCGCGATATGCTGCAAGAGCTCCGTGGTTTCAGAATGCCCCTACAGCCCGTGTATAACCTCCCTCAGTACTCACCCTGTCCCACACCTTCCAGAACCAGGCGTGTAAGAACGCGTGGGGGAAGGCTCTCTGCACCAGCCCCCTCCACTGCTGCGGACACTCCAACCAGAAGGCTTTCATTAGATTGAAAAGCCCTTTGTGTCCTGTTTTTTCCCTCCTCTAATGATCCAAACTTCTCCCATGGCACCTTTGCCTATTCTTACTCTCAGGTCATGCTATTAAGGCAGTGTGACTGTAGTTTGGTAATGAACTAAAGCAAGCAGCTTTGGAAAGCTGCACGGAAGCTAGTTATCAGCATCAGGATTTGACAATTGGGGATATGGGTAATAAAGGGAAAACAAAGAAAGCAGCCATACCGTAACCTGGTCCATGAGAATTCTTTTTCTGTCTTCTCTGATGCACTTTCTTCTTTCAAACCTCCCTCCCCCTTCCTCCAACCTCCCTCGCTCCGTCCCCCATAGAACGCTGAGTTATGAAATTTCATGCACAGTATTGTAACAACAAGCATGATGCTTGATTGATGAAAGGGTCTGATTTTAAATAAAGAACACAATTCTTGTAACAAATAGTAGTAACTTTATTTTCAATAAAAAAGCAGTTAAGGAAGGTTGCAGGTACTGTGCCTAGCAGCAGACGGAAGCAGCTAATGGTGGAGGTAGGTAATAATTGGGAAATACAGAATTATATGTTTTCCAATGGACAGCTCTCGCAAGTAACCTAAGCAAGCAATTGAGGAATGCTGCAGGCAAAGTATCTTGCAGCAGCAACACTGCATAGACGGGGAGGGCAGCAATCAATTGAAAGGAAAATCAGCATTCAAACTGTACCCTGGCCCATGAGGAAGCTACTTTTCAGTGCTTCTCTGATGCGCACAGCATCCTGGTGAGATCTTCTAATTGCCCTGGTGTCCGGCTGCGCATAATCAGCGGCCAGGTGGTTTACCTCAGTCTCCCACCCCGCTATAAAGGCCTCCCCCTTGCTCTCACAGAGATTGTGGAGCACACAGCAAGCAGCAATGACAAAGGGGATATTGGTTTGGCTAAGATCTGAGCGAGTAAGAAGCGTTCGCCATCTCGCCTTAAGCCTGCCAAATGCACATTCTACCACCATTCTGCACTTGCTCAGCCTGTAATTAAACAACTCCTGAGCACTGTCAAGGCTGCCTGTGTATGGCTTCATTAGCCAGGGCATCAAGGGGTAGGCTGGGTCCCCAAGGATAACTATAGGCATTTGGACATCTCCAACTGTTATTCTCTGATCAGGGAAGTAGGTCCCTTGCTGCAGCCGTTTAAACAATGTAGTGCTCCTGAAGACACGTGCGTCGTGAACCCTTCCTGGCCATCCCACGTGGATGTTGGTGAAACGTCCCTTGTGATCCACCAGGGCTTGCAGAACCATCGAAAAGTACCCCTTGCGGTTAATGTACTGGGCACCCTGGTGTTCCGGTGCCAAAATAGGTATGTGGGTTCCATCTATGGCCCCCCCACAGTTAGGGAATCCCATTGCAGCAAAGCCATCCACAATGGCCTGCACGTTTCCCAGAGTCACAACCTTCGAAGCAGCAGCTTAATGATTGCTTTGGATACTTCCAGCACAGCAGCCCCCACAGTAGATTTGCCCACTCCAAATTGATTCCCGACTGACCGGTAGCTGTCTGGCGTTGCAAGCTTCCATATGGCTATTGCCACTCGCTTTTCCACTGTGAGGGCTGGTCTCATCCTGGTATTATGCCGCTTCAGGACAGGAGAAAGCGAGTCACAAAGTTCAAAGAAAGTGCTCTTACGCATGCGAAAGTTCCGCAGCCACTGCGAATCGTCCCACACCTGCAGGACTATGCGGTCCCACCAGTCAGTGCTTGTTTCCCGTGCCCAAAAGCGGCGCGGAACGGGTAGAACCTCACCCATAACCGTCAGGAGCTCCAACGTGCAGGGGCCCGGGGAGTCAGAAAACTCGTTCTCCAGTTCGTCATCGCTGTCATCCCCGCATTCAAGCATTCTCTCTTGCATTTCTGCATCATGGGTCAGCAGTGATAGAACGAGAATGCGTGAATTATTTACAGCATTCGCGATCAAGGACAAGAGCAGACCTGGATCCATGCTTGCTGCAAAATGGCGTTTCCCTCACTGCAGCCAGTAAAAACAGCGCGAACTGACTGTGTGCCGTTTACAGGAAGGGGGGGGGGGCTGTACCCAGAACCAACCAGGACGGGGACTTTGATCCCATCATGCACTGGGCTAGTAACCCATAATTCCAAAGGGCAGGGACCCGTGCAGGAACTGTGGGATAGGTACCCAGAGTGCAACGCTCAGGGAAAAGATGGACGCCAGGGAACATGGACGCTCAACATCGATGTAAGTAGCCCTAGTGTGGACGCGCAAAATCGATTTTATAAAGCCTGCTTTATAAAATCGATTTTAATAAAATCGATTTTACCCTGTAGTGTGGACGTGGGCTTAGTAACAGTCATTGCTTGGAGGCACAATTGTTAAATGATTGATGTAAGTGCAACAGAGTTCATGTTTCCCACCTGTTCATGTTTTACTGTTTCATTTCTCTTCGTATAGTATCTGTTAGAGCTTCCTCCATGTTAAGTGTGAATTTCCTGAAAAACATGTTGTTCTGTCTGAATTGTGGAGTGTAAAATGTTTTTATTGTTCACTTGTCATGTAGAGGAAAGTTGGAGTAAAGTGACTTACTTTATGAGTAACTTTCAAAATGTCTACTAAGAATGTCAAAATTATTCTTCTGAGAGTATGGAACTCTTTCCTCCTCAGTTTTTCTCTAGTTACCTTTTACTTGTGGGGAAAGAAGTGTGTAGTGTAATCATAATTTTAATCAGTTGTTTCAGTAGAATGAAGCATAAATTTATCAATGGTCTGATTTCCTAGGTATTCATGATACAAGAATTCTGCACTTTAACTCCATGTAAAGTGTTTACAATGATCTAGCAGAATATCTACTATGAGCACAATTAAGTGTTTATATCGCCAATTCAAATACTGACCTTTTTCCTACAGTGAATTTGTATGCACTCTGACACGCATAGCTATAAAAATCTCCATAATTTTTTATATTGTACAAGCCAGTAGGAATGAACTAGCACATTTTGAAACTAATGTACATTAAAATTAATGAATATTCTGAAACCTTAAAAATGTTGGTTTAGCAATGTTTTCAGTAAGTAGCTGATTTGCTATTTGGCGTTAAGGAGCATGCACTTAAAAATAAAAGCAAAAATTTTACCATCTCACAACAGTACTAGTACAAACCACAAGAACTTCCTCCCCTTGATGGTCTTTTAGTGAGGTCACGTGCATGGTTTCATTCAGCACAATACTGTTAAATGCCAAATAACAATTGTAGTCCCTACCTGACTTATTAACCTCATCCTGTTTACTTTTGAAGAGATGAAAAGAGATAAAAGAGAGACATACAAATGAAAGAGGAAGGGAAATTTTATCAGGCACTCTCTTATTTACCATTTTTCCTAATACAAATGTTAGAACACTCAACAAAAAATGGGATTGCTGATTTTCTTTTGGTCTGTGTATATAGAGAGTAGGGGCCAAGTTGTTGGTGTCTATCCAGTAATAGGCAGGTGAGCTCTAGAGGAATGGTCTTCAGGCTATATGTAATAGGTGGAGTACTGTTTTATGAGGGTTTGTGGCCAGTATTTGAAATGTATATTAAATAGCGTTGGGTATATGAGTTTCTTGGCCAATGCTTCAGGTTGAGGCTAAGCAGATAGATGGAATAAGTTTGTTTGTGATTACCTTAAAGAAAAATGTCTTTCTTTTAACAATTGTGTGCAGTGTTGTTGTAGCTATGTTGGGCCCAATATATGAGAGAAATGAGGTAGAAGATCTAATATCTTTTATTAGACCATCTTCCGTTGGTGGAAGACACATGCTTTTGAGCTTCCAGAGCTCTTCTGTAGGTCGCTCACTAGCAGCCCTTGTCCACAAAGGAAATCTTCACAACATCTTCAGAAGTTGAGCTTGGGAACTTAAATGCATAACTCTATGGGGCACTAAAAATTGTGGTCTCAGAGACACTGGTTTTATGACTCATTACAGCAAGTTGTAACCTACCAACCTTCCTTAGTCCTCTGACTGTAGAAGTGTTAATTGTCCACTTCATTGTACCTGATTTGTTGCAACATGTGTTAACTGCCCATGCTTAACAAACTGTCTCGCCTTGTATTTAGATGTGACACTCTGATTATCTTTTCCAGATCTGAATGAACTCTGAAGCTTGTCTCTTCCACCAATAGCACTTGGGCCAATAAAAGATTATACCTCACCCACCTTGTCTCTTCCTTAAAAAGCAATTTGAAAATTTCATTTCCAGCGGTGTTTTGAATCAATAGATATTTGTTATGGAATTAAAGTTTAAAATAAAGGGTTTTTTTGATTGGGAAATAAGGTTCAGATTTGGAATGTGTGAATTTGTGCAGTACTAAGCCTTTTTTCTCCTAGGGAAAACATAATTCAATTGTTTTGTTCCCTTTAAAAATAGAAAAGGTGGTGAGGGGAGTGACTTCAGATTATACATGGGCATTTCCACATATTGTGGCAATTTTCTCCTATAAGCAGCTGAATAGATAAAGGATACTGATTTGTCTTGGACATGTTTTTCTTCATATAATGTCACCACTCACAATGTCAGCATTGTGTTGCATAGACCAGCCTTTTTTATAATCTGTGTAAATAAAGACTTTAAAAGCTAAATACTGAGTTTATAAAGGGTAGCAGTCGGTGTGTGGGAGTGTGTGTGGGGGGGAGAGGAGAATGTAATTCAATTATTCAGCTGTTTCCATGCAGTTTAAACTGTGAACAATCTCTTGAACACATTTTGAATTATACAGTGTGTGGAATATAAACTTATGTTTACATTTATGTATTTTTTCCTTATAGGACCGTGTATATGTACAACAAAATAATGTGGAGAATGTCTACAACTTGGGGTTAATAATTTTTCGAGATCAAGTTGTACGTTATGGCTGTATAAGAGATCACCTACGACAGACTCTGTTGGATATGATCGCAAGAGAACGGAAAGGAGAAGTTGTAGATAGGTATGATGGCTCTGACCGATTACTGTTATATTTAATCTATAAACAGAGTGGTGAGTAGTATTTACAACGTAAAATATGTATAGCTTGCTTGCTTTTCAAACCACCAGTTAGGCTTGGGAGGGGGGGTCGTGAGAGTTTTTCTCCTGTAAACGTTAAATGCACATGTCTGGTTAACTTAAAAGGTGTACTGCTAAGAAAACTGTTAAATAAATATTTAGTTTCACTACAAAGGTTCAGTGACCTGTTTATTAATTTTTTTTATATTTAGTCCCTGATTTTATTTTTTGTTTTTGTTTCAAGTCTTTCCCATTACTTGATTTTGCAGGTTGCTCTAAAGTTTGCGGTTGGGGCAATTCCTTGTGCATTCCTTCTCTTTGTTTCCTCTTTTGCTAGGACACTCCTTGTTTGACCTTTTTGGGGTGGGAGAGGGTTTATTTTTCTCTCCGTTTTACTTTTCCAGTTTTCTCTGTTAATTTTGTTCCCTTCTAAATCCATTTCTTATTCTCTTTTACAATTTCATCAGATGCTGATTGCCATGCCACATGCCTGGTGCTACACCTGAAGTAACTTGCAATTTGCAAGTTTTTTGTGCTTCTCCAATTTCAGAGCAGCTGTTGGGTGTGGAGGCATGTAAACTGCATGCTGCTTTAGTTGCAGTAGTGTCATTGGGATTGCCCAACAGGCATTTTATGAAGAGAATAATATTGTCTGTCAGCAGCTGTATATTGTCCCCTAGTGCCACACAGTGGGATTTTTCCCAGCCTGACTAATCCTTTGCACTCTTACATTATCTTTATTGACATGTGCTTACCCATGTTTTGACTTGCTGACTCTCTCTCTTTGGTCAGTAATAAAAAATACTGTATACTTTCACTGGACTGGATCAGTGCTACAACTTTAATTGTGGGACTGTTCTGGGTGAAATAAATTGATCCGTTCACTCCACGTTGGTAGCTTTCAACTTAGCTTCATTTAAAGCAAAAATACTTTTGGCTGTCCATTGTACTGTGGAATTTACTGTCAATAGAAACTGAAATGGATTTCAAAATTGTTTACTGCTCTTGTCAGACTAGTTCCTTTGAAAGATTTTTTTTTAATAATTTAGTAAAATAGAAAATGTAAGTCTGTTACATTTTAAAATTGCTTATAGTGGACTTGATTCTCCACCCCCCAACCCCTCCGTTAGTGGTTTTGGATATTAATGAGAGAAACTATCTTAGCAGTGTTCTGTACCATTTTATTAAGAACAAAAGAACGGCCATACCAGGTCAGACCAAAGATCCGTCTAGCCCAGTATGCTGTCTGCCAGCAGTGGCCAATGCCAGGTGCCCCAGAGGGAGTGGACCTAACAGGCAATGATCAGGTGATCTCTCTCCTGCCGTCCATCTCCATCCTCTGACAAGCAGAGGCTAAAGACACCATTCCTTAACTTATATTCTTCTTTTTGCTCTGTCTTAAAAGCATGTATGAATTTCTAAATTGTTAACGTCTTTTGGCAGAGGCGCAATAAGAAATGCTTGCCAGATGTTAATGATTCTCGGTCTTGAAGGAAGATCAGTCTATGAAGAAGACTTTGAGGCTCCGTTTTTGGAGATGTCTGCAGAATTCTTTCAGGTACATCAGTGTTGCTACTTAAATTTGTATTTTAACTATATATAGAATAGAGCTAGAACATTTATAATTATGGATACGTTTTGTCATGGTAAAGTTAAACAAAATTCATGCAACAGTCATGGGGGAAAATGTATACAAATCAATGTATGGTCACAGCAAGGCCAAAGCCGGAACCCAGCCACCTGGGGCTGACGGCTGGAGCTTCACTGCCCCGTGCTGAAACTGAAGAATTCACGGAGATCTGTTAAAGTCGTGAATCTGTGACCAAATCGTATCCTTATTTATAATTTTCCTGAATAGTAGGACTATTGGTAAGAATCAAAGCGCAGTATTCAGTAATCGTAACTAGATAAATAGGGAGGGTGTTTGTGTTTTTAGGTACGACTATATAATAAACATTTCCAATTAATCTTAAATCCGGGTGTTTTATAATGTCAGTACAAAAGTGAAATTATCTGGGAAACTGCGTTATGAGCATGATTAAATGTATTGCAGAATTTTTAATTTCATGGGCTTTAACTGCATAAAATAAAAGAATAATGAAATCTTCCTAAATAGCCTTTTGAGGGTGGCCCTGAATAATGGATTAAGAAAGTTTAACAAATTTCATAGCAAAAAATTGAGTTGAGGGAAAAATGCCACTTGTTAAAAATGGTTGAGATTCAGTCCTGCCCTCATGTTCATGGGGATGAGTTTCCATATCCTGCAAAATTACTTGAAATCAGCAAGCATGTGTAGTATGATTTTAAAAGAGTTACACAGCAGTATGTACCAGTGTATGATTAGTATTTAAGTGTCTAAAATAGTCCAGAAAAATTCCTATACTTGAGTTTCCCTTATCTGAGGGAACTAAGATGAGTTGCTAACAAATGTCAGAATCAAAAATGTTACTTCATTTGTGAACTGCAGCATGGTCTACATGAGCTGACTTAAAAAAAAAAAGAAAAGAAAAGAAAGAAATTGCCAAAAATAATTCTGGAAAGGAGGCTGGAGAGCCTTAGTTAAATATTAGGTAATTTGTTAAAGAAAAATTATCAATGCAGGATTTCTAATTTATCCATCTTAACTCTTTAAAAAAAAATGAGAGAGAGACACAAAAAGTCAGAGATGGACGGTTTTCAAGAAAGAGAAACTGTCCATCTCTAACTTGTAAAAATTTTTTATCTGAAAAATTTGACAAAATAATAGATTAAAAAAAGTGAAGAACTTTCTTTCAAGAGGGTTCTGGTAAAATTCCTTACTAGAGGCTATTAAAGAAATTTCTCAGCTGTGAAAGAGAGAAAGTTATGTCTTTATTTTAAAATCTTTTTGAAACAGAAAAGGGGGAAGGAATAAATAGCTAATTCTCAGTGTGTCTGAGTTGAATAATGAGTGCTTAAGTCAGTGGTTCTCAACCTATTTACCACTGTGGTAAATATGCAGGTCTCTGTGTTATGTGGGCTGCATCCACGCAATATATATTCTACCTGTATGGCCCTGAGTATATCACATGGTCTGCAGCTGTGTGCTGATTAGGCCGCGTGTTAAGAACCACTGTATTAACTATCTGGAAGTGAGAAAACCAGATAGCAAAATTTACTGACAGAAATTTAGGTTAGTCCATTTCAAAAAAATTGAACTCCAAAAAAGACCTATATTAATAAAACTAAGCAATTTCAGCATCATAATGGCAGATAAAATTTACTATAGGTTCCAGGTAAAGTATGTTGGAAGACTAAATTGAAATAATCCAGTGGAACAATTTGATTCCAATTCTTGTTTTCCGTATGAGTTCTAAATACCTCAGAATAACTGTGCACCATTGATTGGAGATGTTTGTTTCATGTGTATTTGTAGTGATTTAAAGATGTTGGACTGTATAATATGAGAAACAAAAGTATAATATTGACCAATAGGGATTAAAAACAATTTGATATGAAATAGTATACCCTTCAGTGAAATTAGCTGGAATAATAAAGGCTGTGAATCCTCACATTTCAAATTTATCGCTAGCGGGAATTAAAGAGAAATTTCTATCTTTCCTCTTTTTCCCCATGGTATTGTACTGTACAGCTAGGTACACTGTTTGGGGGATTTTATGCCTTTTTCTGGATCTTTTGACTATGGCTGCTATTGGAAATTGGACAATGGACTTGCCATGCCAAGAGAAACCAGTGTTCTTATTGTGCGCACAGAGGCATGAGCTTAACCCTGGGTATGTGAGTAGGCCCTTTGACCTCACACACTTTGAGTTAAGTACATTCATAAATCTTTGTAGGATCATAGGTATAGTGATTTCACATTTTTGTCATTTTTCTATTTGATATGGGCCTATTTATAAATGATGTGATTAATGCAGAATAAATTTCATAGTACTTTCCCATTTTAAAAGTATCTCAAGTATTAATTTGTTTTTGTTTTTTATCACAGATGGAAAGTCAGAAATTTTTAGCTGAAAATAGTGCTTCAGTATATATAAAGAAAGTAGAAGCTAGAATTAATGAAGAAATAGAACGGGTGATGCACTGCCTTGATAAATCAACAGAAGAGCCAATTGTGAAAGTTGTTGAAAGGGAGCTTATATCCAAACACATGAAGACTATAGTGGAAATGGAGAACTCTGGGCTTGTTCATATGCTGAAAAATGGAAAGACAGAAGGTAAGACTAGATCGCACTGGAAGCAAAAATGCCTGGAATGCTGCTGATATTCTTGTGACACTTATAATCTTGCTTTTAAGTCTCAATATGGGTTCTCTTTACACTTTAGTATTGATGTTCCTATGGAAGCTTAAAATCCCTACTAGTTCTGTGTTAAACATATCTGTGAAAGTTGCTACAACTTTAAATGCATCTTAAGTAAATTAGATCACAGTCACCTCAGGGCAGGGACTGTACCATACCTGTCATATATTTTTGCTTAATGTCAAATGTTCTGCTTCTCAGTGAAATATAAAGGAGTCTTTGGCAAAAGAATGAATGCTTTATACTATCATATGTCTCCTACCTTCTGTGAACCACTGTAATGCCAACCTGCCACTCTTCCAATGCATTGTTCTCAAAATGCGTGTTTCTGTGGAGTGTCAGAAATGTTCCAGAGATTAATTTTGGCCAACAGACCACAGTTTGAGAAGTGCTGGAGTAAGCCATTCACTTAAGAGTAGACTTCCATGATGAATGCATTGAGAGAAGAGACTAAAAACTGCATTACAGAGAAGAATTGTCTCAGGGCTTGTCTACATCACAAAGTTGCAGCGCTGGTGAGGGGGTTACAGCGCTGCAACTTAGGAGGTGTACACATCTGCAGGGCATCACCAGCGCTGCAACTCCCTGTTTGCAGCGCTGGCCGTACTCCCGTTTTGTCTCGGGTGTAGAGGATCCAGCGCTGGTAATCAAGTGTAGACACTTACCAGCGCTTTTCTTGACCTCCGTGGAATAAGCAGGTATCCCAGCATACCTGAGGAAGCCTCTGGTAATCAAGCAGGTCTCCTTCCCCGGTTTGCTCTCGCGTTCCCCAAACCCCGAGCAAGCAGGTCTCCTTCCCTGCAGTTTGCAGGGTGGTTCGGGGAACGCGAGAGCAAACCGCGGCGAAGCTGGTCTCCTTCCCCGGTTTGCTCTCGCGTTCCCCGAACCCCCGAGCAAGCAGGTCTTCCCTGCGGTTTGCAGGGGGGTTCAGGGAACGCGAGAGCAAACCGCGGCG